>NC_053494.1:27324344-27471844 GCF_905171775.1 Rana temporaria | reverse complement strand
TACCTCCATCTATCTATACACACACACAGCGGGTAAAATAAGTATTGATTTTTCAAAGCTGGGCACCCCTTCTCTATACTCCCATGTTAAACGTAAGTCTAGTCATGGACACAGTGAGGCATGGGCACAGTGAGGCATGGGCACAGTGAGGCATGCAAATGGACACAGTGAGGCAAAGTGAGGCATGCAGATGGACACCCTAGGCTTGACTCAATACGTGTTCCCAGTTTTGTGTGGTAAAATTAGGTGGTTCGGCTTATACTCGAATATATATGGTAATCCAAATATTTTGGATGCAAGTGTCTTTTGACTTCTCTTCACAGAGGGTCTGAGCCGGTAGGCGTTCTTCTGTCCCTCAAGCTGGTGGCTGAAATTTACACAATCGAAGCATATCACTTTAAACTATATGAACTATTGTTTGATATTTTGTTGCGGTTCACTAAGAGCATATTCTCTTTGCACATTGTTTTGAAATATAAATGTAGTAATAATCATGTAATTGAGTCAACAGATATTTACAAAATGTTTTATACTATATGAAGGTTATTGTTTTGCAAATTTTTGTTTTGGTTCACCAAGACATTTACTGCGTATTATTTTGCAACATAAATCAAATAATTATAGAATTAGCGCAACAGATATATTTATAATTATATCAGACAGGCAGCCTAAGGGCTCCTTAACAGCGGTACATTGCATTAACACACTGTAAAACAAGTTTTCACAATTTTAGATCAAAAGTTTTTAAATATTAGAGCAAATGCACAGCAATAGAAAAAAGTATTTGATCCCCTGCTGATTTTGTACGTTTGCCCACTGACAAAAAAATTATCAGTCTATAATTTTAGTTTTTTTTTTTTTTTTTAACAGAAACAGAAAAACAAAAAAATCTAGAAAAGCGCATTTCAAAAAAGTTATATGTTTATTTGCATATTGAGTAAAATAATTATTCGATCCCCTTAACCATCAGCAAGATTTCTGGCTCCCAGGTGTCTTCTATACAGGTAACAAGCTGAGATTAGGAGAACTCTCAGGCCTTGTACACATGATCGAACATGTCCGCTGAAACTGGTCCGTCGGACCAGTTTCAGCAGACATGTTCGGTCGTGTGTAGGGCCGACCGGACAATTTTCCAGCCGACCGGACAGGTTTCCAGCGGACAACTGTTTCTTAGCATGCTAAGAAACATGTCCGCTGGAAGCCTGTCCGCCGGACATGTCCGATGGTCAGTACGACTCATCGGACATGTCCGCTGGCTCGAGAACCCACGCATCGCGTCGAAGTGATTTGACGCATGCGTGGAAGCATTGAACTTCCGGGTTCGCGCACGTCGCCGCGTCGTCACCGCGCAAGCCCGCCTAATTTAGATGGGGCGGGGACCATTTAAATTAGGCGCGTTCCCGCGCCGAACGTACTGCGCATGCTCCGTCCCTAAAATTTCCCGACGTGCATTGCGCTAAATGACGTCACAAGGACGTCATTGGTTTCGACGTTAACGTAAATGGTGTCCAGCGCCATTCACAGACGACTTACGCAAACGACGTGAAATTTAAAAATTAGACGCGGGAACGACGGCCATACTTAACATTGGTTAGACCACCTAGAGGGCATGCTTAGTTTTACGCGACGCATCTCTACGGAAACAACGTAAATTTAGAACGACGGGCAAAGCGGACGTTCGTGAATCGGCGTAACTAGTCATTTGCATATTTTACGCCGACCGCAATGGAATCGCCACCTAGCGGCCGGCCTAGAATTGCAGCCTAAGATCCGACGGTGTAACACAGTTACACCTAGTCGGATCTTAGGGCTATCTATGCGTAACCTGATTCTATGAATCAGGCGCATAGATACGACAATCGTATCTCAGAGATACGACGGCGTATCAGGAGATACACCGTCGTATCTCTTTTGTGAATCTGGCCCATTATGCTTTGGTGGTGTTTTTTTGCTAAGGGGACAGGACACATCAAAGGGACGATGGACGGGGAAACGTACCGTCAAACCTTGGGTGAAAACCTCCTTCCCTCAGCCAGGACATTGAAAATGGGTCGTGGATGGGTATTCCAGCATGACAATGACCCAAAACACACGGCCAAGGCAACAAAGGAGTGGCTCGAGAAGAAGTACATTAGGTCCTGGTGTGGATATTTTTTGCAACAGACCTACAATAATGATTGGTACACAGGGGAGCTGGAATTTAGAAAAAAACTTAGCCTTGAACACTAAAACAAATAGTATTTCCGTGGGTCAAAACAATTTTTTTTTTTGCGGAATCCCCAACTGACTGAAAGGGTAAATCACTGCATGATGTCCAGCTACAATGTCTGCATGGTGGTAGAGTATGGATCTGGGCTGAGGATGCCATCCTGTTAAATATTTAACATTCCACATGACAAAGACAATGTACAGGCTCACATAACCATTAACTTGTGTTATTTTACTCACCTTCCCAAAGCTTCCTTTGCCCAGAACTTTGAGGAAGTTAAAATCCGACACTTTCACACGGTCTCTATTGCCGTTACTGTCGATTTTGGGCACGAGATTCCCTGCTTTTTCTTCTGCCGCTTTGGAGCTCGGCCCAATTCTGGCTCTCTGTGAACAACAAAAACAAACCATGCGCTTAAAAGCTGATTAACAAGCTGTAAAGTGGATCATATCATTGGTTACTCTAGGTGCAGCACAAACACTTTGCCTTTCAGGCACGGATTCTTGTGTGTCGAAGTGTAGTCTACATAAAGCTGTACAGCTTCATACACAAATCAGATATAAATGTCAGATTGCATCTGTCATTTCATAGGATAGGATTATATTTTTCTTGTGGCCACACAAGGCCAAATTTCCCAGTGGTTTTAATTGTTCATAGGTACCGCCTGTAATTATCCAGGCATGCAAGAGTTAACTGATAACCATCTGGAATCAATAGAGTTGTGTGCTTAAGGCCCAGAAAGCACAAGTCACATGACATGTCAAATTAAAATTTGAAATGTTTCCCTAGGATAGCTGTCTTCACTGATCCGACACAAGTAGAAAAGGTTCCTGCACTACTTCGATACGACTTCAATGCCATAGAGCACAGGTGTCAAACACAAGGCCCGCGGGCCGAATCCGGCCCTCCAGGCCATTTTATGTGGACCTCGCACCTCTCCTGCAGTTGCAGGAGAGCTCCAGCCCTCCTCTGGTCCTCCTCCAGTCCCCTTACTTTCTGCTTTCAAGCAATGCATCCAGATTCTTCCCAGCAGCAGCATAAGGAAAGGGGGGTGCACTGTGATGTAAGGGAGAGTGGGAGGACTCAACCTCTGATGATGGGGTGGCTCTTGACATCTAATGTAGGGGGAGGGGATGCGCTGGACATCTAATCTTACAGATACAACCGGCCCTTTTGAGTGCAATCATAATGCTGATGCGGCCCACAATGAAATGGAGTTTGACACCCTTGTTCTAGAGTGTAAAAAGTCAAGTCGGATCTGAAGTTGCAGAACTTTTATGTCGGAGGAGTGTAAACCTGGGCTAAACCCCTTTTTCCTCTGGGTACTGTGCGCTAAAGAAAAACTGCAAACAGAAAAAGCACATGCAATGGTCTAGGTAGGCAGCCTTGAACGTTTTAAATAGTAGGCTCTGAAACCCCCCAAATACATTTAAAGTGACACTTTCAGCACAGGATCACTTATTAAAGAATAAAAGGCAACCCTGTATAGAAGATCATTTTTACTTATCCTTCTAGCTGCCCATGCCCTAAGAAGCTTCACTGCTCCTTGGCCACTGCAAGTATTTGACCCTTCAAGGAGAGTTTAATACATTCTCCCACTGCTGCAATTAGTTGTGCCCCCCTGCTGCCTCTTATATGCTGTAGTAATGTACACGTCAGTGAAAGTAAATGCAACATGCCAGAAGGGGGAGCAGGTATATGATACATCTGGAGTTTGTTTAAGGCACAGACAGCTGGAAAGGTATAGCTGACCCCACAAGGGCATCTTAACCGCTTCAGCCCCCGGAAGATTTGGCTGCCCAATGGCCGGGGCATTTTTTTGCAATTTGGCACTGCGTCGCTTTAACTGACAACTGTGCGGTCGTGCGACATTGTACCCAAACAAAATTTACATCCTCTTTTTCCCCACAAATAGAGCTTTCTTTTGGTGGTATTTGAGCACCTCTGCGGATTTTATGTTTTGCGCTATAAACAAAAAAAGAGTGACAATTTGGGGGAAAAGAAAACACAATATCTTACTTTTTGCTATAGTAAATATCCAAATGTAAAAAAAGAAAAAGTTTAGGCCGATATGTATTCTTCTACATATTTTTGGTAAGAATTAATAAAAATAAAATCGCAATAAGCGTATATTGATTGGTTTGCAGAAAACTTATAGCGTCTACAAACTATGGGAAAGATTAATGGCATTTATATGGCTTTTTTTTACATAGTAATCAGTGTATATTTATAGCTCCTGAACCCTGCACTCTGTACGCAACGCTCTCCTGAACACTGCACGCAGCGCGCTCCTGAACACTGAACGCAGCGCGCTCCTGAACCCTGCATGCAGCGCGCTCCTGAACCCTGCACACAGCGCGCTCCTGAACCCTGCATGCAACGCTCTCCTGAACACTGCACGCAGCGCGCTCCTGAACACTGAACGCAGCGCGCTCCTGAACACTGCACGCAGCGCGCTCCTGAACCCTGCACGCAGCGCGCTCCTGAACCCTGCACGCAGCGCGCTCCTGAACCCTGCACTCTGTACGCAGCACACTTCTAGAGAGGATACGTAGTCCTACAGATACAACCAGCCCTTTGAGGTTGTGGTTTCTCAGTACAGCACCTCTAGAAATAGGTACAGATACAGATACATTGGGGCCAATTTAGATAACTGCAGCTGCTCTTGACCACTGATGCTCAGCAGCCATATGCAGTTGTTGGAATAAAATGCTTAAAAAGAGAGAGAGAGAGAGAGAGAGAGAGAAAAAAAAAAAAAAAAGGTCCATCATCTACAGCAGTGTTTTTCAACTCCAGTCCCCAAGGCGCCCCAACAGTTCATGATTTCAGGCTTTCCATTATGTTGCACGGATAATTTGATCAGTTTCACTGCCTTAGTAATTACTACAGCCGTTTCATCTGAGGGAAATCCTGAAATTTCCATTTTTGAAGTTTTTTTACACTGCGCATGCTCCGGGCGACTACATTTCCCAGTGTGCATTGCGGCTAAGTACGCCGTATGGGCCTATTGATTTCGACGTGGACGTAAACGACGTAAATCCCGATTCGCTGACGACTTACGCAAACAACGTAAAAATTTCGAATTTCGCGGCGGGAACGGCGGCCATACTTAACATTACTATTCCACTAGAGCCTAGCACTAACTTTACGCGGCCTATCTCTTACGTAAACGGCGTAAAAGTACTGCGTCGGCCTGGCGTTCGTTCGTGAATCGGCGTATCCCCTCATTTACATAATCTACGCCGGCCGCAATGGAAGCGCCATCTAGCGGCCATCAGAAAAATTGCAATCTAAGATAGGACGGCGCAAGCCGTCGTATCTTAGATATGTTTAAGCGTATCTCTGTTAGAGAATACACTTAAACATAGGTCGGTGCAGATTCAGAGTTAGGTCGGCTTATCTGTAGATAAGCCGGCCTAACTCTTTCTGAATCTACCTATATGTAATTTTCTAGCAAAAAAAAAGATTTTTACATGTAGGAGAGAAATGTCAGAATTGGCCTGGTAAGCAAGTGGTTAAACTATAACTTTGCTGGGTAATAGAGGAAGTAAAACCCATCAGGGTTTACTTCCTCTTTAAAAGTCCCACATTTTTTTGGAGTATAAAATCACATGATCAAATAGCATCCTAAATATTCCGTCCATGAAAACCATCTTTAAAGCAGAGCCCAAAGTCTTTGGATGAACTCCTCTTTCATCATGAAAATATTCATTTTACTAGCTTTAGAAGAGAAAATAGGCAACTATTACACAAATAAGCATCAACACTGATATTTCTCACGTCTCTTTGAAATACAAGCACTTGCGTGGAAGTTTTTAGCCCCCGCCGCGCACCTCTAATTGCCTCCATGGGGATGTAATCGGCCATCCCAGGGCTGCGGACGCGGCAGAGTCCTCCTTAGTTCCATTTAAATTTTTCAGAAGTTTAGCCATATTGTGAAGGCAGGAGGAGGCAGGAGAGGATTCAGTGTGCCATGAAATTCCATTAGCCTGATTCCGAGCGCTTCAATTTGTTGGTCGCTCACAGCTCTCACAGATAACAGGCTCCTGAGCAATCTCCCAGTCACAGCTCTGGCTAATTGGTTATTGCAAGGCTGTTTGCACCCACGTTTCAAGGTCACCTGCAGATCACATTTAAAAAGCCACCGTTGCGTTTGACAGCAGCCGGCCTGATGAAATCTAAGGTTTGTTTAATGGCAGGGCAACATTTTACCCTGCATTATATAAAATTCTAATTAAGAAAAGGCGTTACAATTTCCTTGCTGATATTTTATTCATCTTTGAAACGTGGACAAATTGTGCAGTGCTTTGATGAGCACATAGAGCCAAAGAATAGGTTTACGGTCTACTGAATCAATTGGATTGGAAAAGAGTTAAAGTGATTGGAAAGTTTATTTTTCTTTAATATTTCTTTTTCTTTATACTTGCCTCCACTGCGCAGTTGGTTTTGCACAGGGCAGCCCGGATGATCCTCTTCACGGGTCCCTCTTCGGAGCTCCTGGCCCCTCCCTCCTGTTGAGTGCCCCCACAGCAAGCAGCTTACTATGGGGCATCTGGGCCGAGACGCAGCTCAGTGTGTGCACTCAGAAACAGAGCCGTGGTTCTGCCCCCGCTCTCTCCTGATTGGCTGACTTTGATTGACAGCAGTGGGAGCCGATGGTGCCACTGTTGTGTCTCAGCCAATCAGGAGGGAGAGTCCCATATGGCTAAGACATTCGTGGCCATCGCTGGAGGAAGATTGGGTTCGGGAAAGTATTATGGGGGCTACTGCATAGAAGGCATTAAGATAAAAAAAACTTCTGCCTTTACAACCCCTTTAAAATAAGTTGAACTTTATATAGATTTATCCAGTAGCACATAAACACCTGTCATTATATTATATTAGATAGATGGACCTAACCATTAAAGCAGGGTTCGACAAATCCCGGTCGCCAGGGCGACTAGAAATAGTGTCCTGGCGACTTGGCTTGGAAGGTGGGCAAAATTTTTTTTTTTTTTTGTGAGCTGGCACCATCTGGTGGTGGTCGTTGGTATTACAAGTTAAGCATTACAAAGTTAAACAGCAATTCTAGTGCCAATCTCTTACAAAAGCCATTAAAGCCAGCAACTGTGAAGCAAGATGGTAATCCAGTCTGAGACAGAAGATCCTGACAATCTGACAGAGCCCACGGAGCGCCTACCAGGAATCTTACCAGGTCCTCATGCCACATCTGTCTGGGCCAGTCCAGAACAATGTGGATCTCCAAGAAAATAAAAAACTGAGGCATGCTGGTAGTAGGATGAGTAATCCTCGACTAGTTTACAGTTTTTATTTGCCGGTGTCCAATTCTCCTGTAGACAGCTGTATAACCTGAAAGTTAAAGACTCCCAGTGTTCCTCAATGGATGAGAAAAAAGGAGCTTACAGATTGAAGATGACTTTCAGTTTAGCTCACAGGAAGCAGCAAGGACACTGCATACGTGTCAAAATCGAAGGGTATTTTCCCTTAGTCAAAGAAGCCCCCATGGCTGAGAACTGGTTAGTTGCAATAATAAATTTTTGTTCTTTGGTTTAGAGACCCTTTTAAACAAAATGTCAGGCTGTGGCCAGGTGACAAGTGCACCCCGTTGGGGTCAGGGATGCACCACAGGGTAGAGAACCCTATGGCCGACTGCTGCGATCAGAGAGGAAGCGTGAGCCCAAGATTCGCCAGGGCGCGGAGTCCAAGACCCAGCTTTGTGTTTATCAGAGCCTCTGGTGGTGAGGATGGCCTTCGCCGCAGCTGGATCCAGGTCGCGACCCCTGGGGTCCCCAAGGTCACGCTCTGCATGGAGATAGGGGAAGCAGAAACCAGGACAAGCGATAGTGATGGGTAAGCCGAGGTCGGGGCAACAGGCAGACAATGGTAGACAAGGAACAGGCCAAGGGTCAGGGAAACAGGAGAAGTCAGAGACGAGCCAAGGTCGGTACACAGGAAGGTAAACGTAACACACTGCAGACATGAACAAGCTACAAAGGTTGAACAACAAAGCAGACTAGCAGTGCAGTGGTTAATATAGGCTTCCTGGGATGGCCTAAGGTGGAGCTATACAGAGAGGAAGGTGATAAAAGAGAGCCAGAAAGAGGGTCAGGCCTCTAATGAACACACAGAGATCAGGTAGGCTGCCAGACTTTATTGCATATCAATGACACAAAATTGAATACGGCATGTAAGTATGGACAGCCAATATGTCGCAGCTAGAAATATTATAAAGTTCAACTCGGGTAGTAAATTACCATTTACTTTTTCTTAAACATCTGAGAAAGTAACTTTTGTATAACGGAATGGAATTATGGGTACAAAAAAAAAAATTGTACGAAGACTTGCAGCGAGAAACATTCTAAAACAAGAAAGGCTCTCTGTATATTTCTGGATGTCACAAAAAATGCTCTGGCTTCCTCGTTGCCTTTTAATGACACTTTAGGGTGGATGGAAACCCGGGCCTGCGTCTGCTTTGATTCCCTTTTCAAAAGGCACATTCCGCTTTTATACCAAGCGAGCCTGCGAGTCACAAGTAGCCGTTTGGTTTCATGAAGACAAATTAGTTTGGAAGCCTCAAATGTGCCAGGCAGAACTTCAACAAAAGAATGCCTCTAGAGTTGTTTAACAAAGACAAGGGCTCTGTATTTTTTTTTTTATCCATTTTCTTTTTTCTTTACTTATCAAGACCGAAGAGGGAACTTCAAACACCCATCATCGGATGAGGCGCCGGGAGGCTGCTGCTTAAATAATGTTCCTGGGGATTGGAGACGGGAGAAACTGAGAAGCGAGTGCGATCCGACAAGCTGCAGAGTGGAGTCCCTAGCTGCACCTTCTCCGGAATGAAATATCCATTTGTGATGACTTGTGACAGGCCCTGGAAATCCAAAGTAACGCACCAACCTTCTCTCACAGGCAGGGAATTCCTGACTTTCTGCTCTACAGCCAGGAAACCAGGACAGCCCCACACACAGAGTTCACTTCTCTATTGAGGAACACCTCCGGCAAAGTAGCAGAATGCACAGTTCAAACTATAGATCAAATAGACCTAGGCCCAGATTCTCGTAGATTGCCGTAAAACTCGGCGGGCGTAATGTATCTGATTTACGTTAGGCCGCCGCAAGTTTTACAGGCAAGTGCTTTATTCACAAAGAACTTGCCTGTAAAGTTGCGGCGGCGTAGCGTAAATCACCCGGAGCAAGCCCGCCTAATTCAAATTAGCCGGGTAGGGGGCGTTCCCGCGCCAAACGTACTGCGCATTCGCCGTCCAGAAAATATCCCAGGGTGCATTGCTCCAAATTACGTCGCAAGGACGTCATTGGTTTCGACGTGAACGTAAATGGCGTCCAGCCCCATTCACGGACGACTTACGCAAACAACGTAAATTTTAAAATTTCGACGCGGGAACGACGGCCATACTTAACATTGGTTGCCCCTCATATAGCAGGGGCAACTTTACGCCGCGCAAACCTAACGTAAACGTCGTAACTTCACTGCGTCGACCGCGCGTACGTTTGAGAATTCGCGTATCTAGCTAATTTGCATACTCGACGGGGAAAACGACGGAGGCGACACCTAGCGGCAAAAAAAAAAAAAAATGCATTTAAGATCCGACAGCGTAAGAGCCTTACGCCTGTCGGATCTAATGGATATCTATGCGTAACTGATTCTAAGAAGATAAAGTCAGATTAGGACTTACGACGGCGTACATGGCGTTGCGCCGTCGTAAGCCCTTTGAGAATCTGGGCCCTACTGTTTTAAGAAGTTCAGAGAATTTGTAATTTACTAACTTTGTTATTTCCTCCATCCTTGCTATATTCTATGAGGCTGTGTAGGACATTCCGTGTGACAACACTTTTGTGCCCCTGCTTTCCTATCACCTGACAGTTTAGACCAGGGCTTCTCAACAAGGTGCAAAACCATTGCAGAGAACAAGTACAACGTGTTTATTATTTTAAAGCGAATGCAATCATTTAGAACCACTCTTGGGACCAAGGATGACATTTAGCAGATGAAGTGGGCATGCATGTACCCTTGACTACAGTAGCTGCAACGCTGTATCCTGGCCTAGGCCAACACAACGCTGTATCCTGGCCTAGGCCAACAAGGCCCAGGCCTAGGGCAGCACTTTTCAGGGGAGCAGCATGGAAAGAGTCCCTGCCGGCTTGTGCTACACTGTTAGTGTAACACAAGCTGATTTTAATTTTGACTGTCCTATCATCCTGGACCACAAACCTTCCTCACTGTGCTCTATGTTTTCTGCTGCACCATTGGCATGGTTATATTTTCTTAGTCCTCTCCATAAAATTATCAGAAATGTGTGCTTAAAGTAGAACTGTAGGCAACACTCCCCCCCCCCCCCCCATTTTGGATAGAGTAAGGGAGGGTTATAGCCCCTGTCTGTTTTTTTTTTACCATCCATGTCCCATTGCAGAGATTTCCCCTCACTTCCTGCCCCATAGCCAAACAGGAAGTTAGAGGAAATCTATGCAAATTAAGGGAATCCAATGAGCCCCCCCCAGGCCCTAAGAACTAGTGTCCCCATGCGATTTTAGGGCGGGGCTTAAACAGAAAGGGGTGTGGCCTTGACCGGAAGGGGTGGGTCATATTTAAATTAGGGGGTGCACGAGTTTAGTCAGGCCTAGGGCAGAACAAAACCTAAATACACTACTAAGAAGCTGACCGAGATTTGAATAACAGTGGTCTGTAGGTTTGGAGCTCCTGGCATGCTGTGCAATGTATGTGACCGTTCATTCAGGCAACACAAGGTGCCTGCTTTTATATCTCCTGGAAGTTTAGACAAGGGTTTCTCAACAAGGGTTCTATGGAACTCTAGGATTCCTCCAGGGGTTGCTAGTGTTTCCTTGAGCAATCAGTAATTTCTGCCTCTCATATAAGTTTCCACTGACACCATTGATCTTTTTAGCCATCTGTAAGAGCAGATTCTTCCCAATGACCACAGGTGTAAGGAGCATTCTTCCCACTGACCATCACACTAATGTATCAGGAGTTATAGGTATAAGTCATTTTTAGCAGGAGTTCCCGAAACTGCAAAGTTATTTCAAGTGTTCCTCTGAGTTGAAAAGATTGCCAAAGGCTGTTTTTTTTTTTAAACACTTTACAGTGCATTGCGAAAGTATTCGGCCCCCTTGAACTTTGTGACCTTTTGCCACATTTCAGGCTTCAAACATAAAGATATAAAACTGTAATTTTTTTTGAAGAATCAACAAGTAGGACACAATCATGAAGTGGAACGAAAAATTGGGCGTGCAAAATTATTCAGCCCCCTTAAGTTAATACTTTGTAGCGCCGCCTTTTGCTGCGATTACAGCTGTAAGTCGCTTGGGGTATGTCTCTATCAGTTTTGCACATCGAGAGACTGAAATTTTTGCCCATTCCTCCTTGCAAAACCGCTCAAGCTCAGTGAGGTTGGATGGAGAGCGTTTGTGAACAGCAGTTTTCAGTTCTTTCCACAGATTCTCGATTGGATTCAGGTCTGGACTTTGACTTGGCCATTCTAACACATGGATATGTATTTGTGAACCATTCCATTGTAGATTTTGCTTTATGTTTTGGATCATTGTCTTGTTGGAAGACAAATCTCCGTCCCAGTCTCAGGTCTTTTGCAGACTCCATCAGGTTTTCTTCCAGAATGGTCCTGTATTTGGCTCCATCCATCTTCCCATCAATTTTAACCATCTTCCCTGTCCCTGCTGAAGAAAAGCAGGCCCAAACCATGATGCTGCCACCACCATGTTTCACAGTGGGGATGGTGTGTTCAGGGTGATGAGCTGTGTTGCTTTTACGCCAAACATAACGTTTTGCATTGTTGCCAAAAAGTTCGATTTTGGTTTCATCTGACCAGAGCACCTTCTTCCACATGTTTGGTGTGTCTCCCAGGTGGCCTGTGGCAAACTTTAAACGACACTTTTTATGGATATCTTTAAGAAATGTCTTTCTTCTTGCCACTCTTCCATAAAGGCCAGATTTGTGCAGTATACGACTGATTGTTGTCCTATGGACAGAGTCTCCCACCTCAGCTGTAGATCTCTGCAGTTCATCCAGAGTGATCATGGGCCTCTTGGCTGCATCTCTGATCAGTCTTCTCCTTGTATGAGCTGAAAGTTTAGAGGGAGCGCCAGGTCTTCGTAGATTTGCAGTGGTCCGATACTCCTTCCATTTCAATATTATCGCTTGCACAGTGCTCCTTGGGATATTTAAAGCTTGGGAAATCTTTTTGTATCCAAATCCGGCTTTAAACTTCTCCACAATAGTATCTCTGACCTGCCTGGTGTGTTCCTTGTTCTTCATGATGCTCTCTGCGCTTTACACGGACCTCTGAGACTATCACAGTGCAGGTGCATTTATACGGAGACTTGATTACACACAGGTGGATTCTATTTATCATCATTAGTCATTTAGGTCAACATTGGATCATTCAGAGATTCTCACTGAACTTCTGGAGAGAGTTTGCTGCACTGAAAGTAAAGGGGCTGAATAATTTTGCACGCCCAATTTTTCAGTTTATTATTTGTTAAAAGATGATTGTGTCCCACTTGTTGATTCTTCAAAAAAAATTACAGTTTTATATCTTTATGTTTGAAGCCTGAAATGTGGCAAAAGGTCGCAAAGTTCAAGGGGGCCGAATACTTTCGCAAGGCACTGTAAATTTAAAGTGGTTGTAAAGCTTTATTAAAAACCAACATTTCATACTTACCTCAACTGTGCAGCTCGTTTTGCACAGTGTGGCTCCGATCCGCAAATTCTGCGGGCCCCTGGCGGCTCTCGTGGCTCCTACCCGCATCAGAAAACCCCCCAAGGAAAAGCGTGCTCCCGGGGGTTTACCTTGTGGGCACGTGCCCGAGTTATTCATTCAATCGTACATATTCACCAGCACACCATGGATCGAAAACTTCCAAAAGTTTTTTTTTTTTATGAAAGAGATCACATCACAAAGAAAAGTGCAAAGTTTCAGAGCCGCGCAGGGCCCCTTTGCCAGGCATGTGATGACGAAGGGGCTCTGCGCGGCTCCGAAATGTTACACTTTCCTTTGTGATGTGATCTCTCATTAAAAAACTTTTGGATGGAAGTTGTCGATCCATGGTATGCTGGTGAATATGTACGCTTGCTTGATGTTTCCAGGACCCAACTGGTAATCGCTGCAGCACCCACCATTTTATGATCCATATCTGCCAGGAACGTGTGCGATAGGAATATTGACCAGACGAGTTATTAATTCAGCGTCCATAGCCGCCGAATGTATGACTTGGCCCCGCCCCCACATCATTGGATTTGATTGACAGCAGCAGGAGCCAATGGCTGTGCTGCTATCAATCTATCTAATCAAGAGCCAAGAACCCCAGGGAGAGGAAAAACGAATCTCCGCCGGGTGAAGTTTCAGGGCTCAGGTAAGTAAAACGTGGGGGCTGGTGACTGCCAGGTGTTTTTTCACCTTAAAAGGGACACAAAAAGGTTCCCTTTTAAAAAAAAAAATAACAAACATGTTATACTTTCCTCCACTGTACAGCTTGTTTTGCACAGAGTGGCCCCGATCCTGGTCTTCTGGGGTCCCTCGGCGGCTGTCTCAGCTCCTTCCCGCATCAGCTAACCCCCTTTATGGGAAGCTTTCTCCCAAGAGGGTTAGCTTGCGGGTGCGCTCCTGCGATACAGCCGGCGGCTATAGCTGACTGTATCACTGGGCCCCCGGCCTCCCGTGTCATTCATTTGATTGACAGCAGTGAAAGCGCTGCTATCAATCAACCAATGAATGAGCCGAGAAGCCCGGCCGAGAAGCCAGCGCATTCACAGTGCAGGACTTTCGAGGGGTCAGCTAAGTAAACGGTGAAAAAACATGCATCTTTACAACCCCTTTAAAGCGGAATTCCACCTAAAGGTGGAACTTCCGCTTAAAGCACTCCTCGCCCCCCGACATGCCACATTTGGCACGTGATTTTTTTGGGGGAGGAGTGTGTAGCCTTTTTTTTCCGTGCGACTTCCTGTCCCACTTCCCTACTTCCGCCGCCTAGGTGACTCCTCCTCTCGCCTTAGGTGGCCCCTCCCTGCCAGCAATCTTCTGGGACATGACAACTCAGGTCCCAGAAGATCGGCTGGCCAATAGAAGAGCACAGCGCGACTCGCGTAGTGCGCACCCGGCCGTGAAGCCATAAGTTGTCACGGCCGGTTGCCCACAGTTACCATGACGGCGACAAGGAGAAGAGCGAGCTTCCGGGCTGCCGCATCGCTGGACCGTGGGACAGATAAGTGTCGGTTTATTAAAAGTCAGCAGCTACACTTTTTGTAGCTGCTGACTTTTAATAAACGAGTGGAACTCGTAGGATGCATTAGGTGAAAAAACACGAAGGTTTACAACCCCTTTAAGACTGAAAGTTTTTATAAGCATAAATATTTGTCTACTGGTAAAGACATTAGAAGGCTCACACCATGCAATTCATAAAGTGGTAAAATCTTTGCCGGAATGTCTCCCTCGTAACTGCCTGAAGATGAAGCGTGGAGACCAACTTGCTCCTCCAACAATGAGAAGAGCGTTATACTTTGTGTGAATTCTCAAAGCATCTGGTTACCATGGGAACACTTCAAAGATTCCCAAAAACACGGTCGGGCATTTCAGAATAAAAACAGCCATCATTACCACTGAACCCATTACACATCTTTTGCCCTCGGCGCACTCTTGTCCTCGAGAGACATTGTTACATAGGACATCTGAAAATCGCAGTCAGCATCTTTCCTCCCACCCCAAAACTATAAAAGGCTGTTGTGAAACTCATCTACACATGGTAAACATTCCAGAGACATAATTCAGGAGCTCAGCAGTTTCAGATTCACTGTTCCCCTCATGACCCCCGTCTCTCGGGCGGGTGGACGCAGCTGGGGAGACGCAGCCAAAATGATGAGCGGGTTCCAGCAGCCGCGTGGATAAATCAATAGAAAATAAACTCATCAGGAGGAAGAGATTGACAGGCTACCTCCAGCTGCACTCTCGCTACCGGCCTGTGACCTCTAGGAGGGGCGGCAGGAGCACTGCTCCCAAAATAGATGAGCCGTAATCAAATATTGACATCTATCAGACTCAATTCAGCCGCCACTGGGTGCAAGACACGCCATGGCCCTATAGAACCACAAGCCTGCTGCAGTGACCGGAATGATGTGCCCTGCTACAGACTGTATATGGGAGCGGTTTACCTGCCAAAAAGATTTCTGTCCATCCAGTACTCCGTTTTACACAGCCATGGCACACAGCACAGCACCAGCGAAGGACCGTGGAGGCGGTAGTATCCTGAGGGGTGCCCACCACCACCAATTGGATGATTTCTGTGCTGTTGATCTCTTATTATTATTATTATGCAGTGCCAACAGTTTGAGAGGCGCTTAACAAAATAAAGTGTCAGGTCACCTGTGGCCAGGTGACAAGTGCACCCCATTGGGGTCAGGGATGCACCACAGGGTAGTGAACCCTATGGCCGACTGGTGTGATTAGAGAGGAAGCGTGAACCCAAGATCGCCCAGGGCGCGGAGTCTAAGACCCAGCTTTGTGTTCACCAGAGCCTCTAGTGGTGAGGATGGCCTTCGCCGCAGCTGGATCCAGGTCACGACCCCTGGGATCTCCTAGGTCACTCTCCGCAGGGAGAGAGGGAAAGCAGCAAGCAGCACAACGGTAGTGATGGGTAAGCTGAGGTCAGGGCAACAGGCAGACTAGGGTAACCGAGGGACAGGCAAAAGGTCAAGGGCACAGGCAAACAGGAGAAGTCAGGGACGAGCCAAAAACGGTACACAGGAAGGTAATCGTAGCACACTGCAGACAGGAACTTAAGCAAACAACACTGTTGAACAGCACTGCAGACCTGTAGTGCAACAGTTAATATAGACTTCCTGGGATGGCCTGGGTGGGGCCATACAGGAAGGAGAGGAAATAAGAAGGTAACCAGAACAGTCAGGCCTCTAATGGACAGATGGAGACAGGTAAGCTGCTAGACTATTGCATATCCATGACATAAAGGCAGACATTACAGTTGCATTACAATTTGGTACAAAAGGAATCAGAGGGCCCTGCTCAATAGAGCTTACAATCTATAAAAAACATTTGGAGATCATTACTGTTGGTAAGGGAACTGGCACACGTGTCCGATTGGTGGTTTTGGATTCTTACATGCGGGCTTTTCAATCATTTTCAAGATTTCACATTTGGACTTTTATAGATTTCTCTTTGAAGTTTACTTCTTTGTTATGCATAATTTAATTATAATTTCTGGGGCTGTTATTTCACCATTTATTTGATGCACGTTGTTAATTATGATTTAATATGAGTGATATGGAAATGGCATATTACATATTATGTAAAGTTGTCTAGTGCTCTCAAAAATATTTAAGAAGGCCTCCAAGCCTTGGCTGAGGATTATACAGGACAAAGTCTAGTTACATTTAGCCGACTCGTGATTGTAAACTGACTATATGGACATGCCAGCCCACTTTCAGGAATGTGAGGTCATTCTGCTCCAGAGAGGGATGGTTTGGAGATTTCCCTATATAACACACAGGTACAGCTTGTAATACTTGTCTCGTCTTCAGAGCTTGCAATCATGCATGCGTCTGCGTTCACCTGTGCCATGCCATTTAAAGGGGAGACCCATGGCAGAAACAGCATCTTTAGTTATGTATTCTTTTCATATTTTTCCTCATCTTCCTCTGTCATCTTCAATAAATATTATGGGCCAGATCCACGTAGATCGGTGTATTATTAGGCAGGCGTAGCGTATCGTTTTTACACTACGCCGCCCCTACTTTGAGAGGCAAGTGCTGTATTCACAAAGCACTTGCCTCTAAAGTTACGGCGGCGTAGCGTAAATCTCCCGGCGTAAGGACGCGAAATCCAAATGATGAACAGGGGGGCGTGTTTTATGTAAAATAAGCTTGACCCCACGTAAATGACGCTTTTTTCGTACGGCGCATGTGCGCGCATGCTCAGTATCACGTCGAATTTTCAAATTAAATTACGCCCGCTCAATGCCTAGACAACGTGAACGTAATTTACGCAAAGCCCTATTCGCGAACGTTTTACGCAAACGACGTACACGACGGAAAATTAGATGCTGGCCCGACGTCCATACTTAACATTGCGTACGCCTCATAGAGCAGGGGTAATGTTACGCCGAAAAAGGCCTTACGTAAACTACGTAAAAATGCGCCGGGCGGCCGTACGTTTGTGGATTGGCGTATCTAGCTAATTTGCATACTCGACGCGGAAATCAACGGAAGCGCCACCTAGCGGCCAGCGTAAATATGCACCTTAGATCCGACGGCGTACTAAGATGTACGCCAGTCGGATCTTAGCACAATTCCGGCGTATCTTGTTTTGTGGATACAAAACAAAGATACGCCGGAGCATCCTAGAAGTTACGCGGAGTATCAATAGATACGCCAGCGTAACTTCTTCATGGATCCGGGCCTATATGTATAAGTATTTGTGTGACCTCTCTTTGTATTTATCGAACACCCACTCTAAAAGAACTTAAAGTGATTGTAAAGTCTGTTTTTAGTTAAAAATAGCAAACATGTTATACTTACCTGCCCTGTGCAGTGGTTTTGCACAGAGCAGCCCGGATTCTCTTTCTCTCGGTTCTCCGTCTTTGGCCCCCCCCCCCTCCTGCCGAGTGCCCCTACAGAAAGCAGCTTGATATGGGGGTACCCTAAGCAGAGTCACAGCTCCACGTGTCAATTCAGACATGGAGCCACAGCCCGGCCCCACCTCCTTTCTCTCCTCATTGGCTGACTGACTGACAGCAGCGGGAGCCAATGGCTCCATGCTGAATCCTGGGCAGCTGAGACAATCCTGCAACATCGCTGGATCTAGAGGGACCTCAGATAAGTATTAGGTGTGCTGTTGCACATTATCTTAATGCATAAAGATAAAAAAAACTTCTGCCTTTAGACCCCTTCTACACTGGGGAGTTTATCATGTGCTTTAGCATTAGAAAAAGTGCCTGAAAGAAGCTGCATCTGCAATCCCAATGTAAAAGCCAGAGTGCTTTCATACTGAGGTGATGCGCTGGCAGAGCGTCAACAAAAGTCCTGCAAGCAGCTTCTTTGCAGTGCTTTAGGAGCGTTGAATACACCGCTCCTAAAGCCCCCTTCCCATTGAGGGAGCTTTAACGCCAAAGCGCCTGAAAAACGCCCAGTGTGAAAGGGGTCTCAGCGGCGCTTTCCCAGTGTTTTCCGGGCGCTGGCACTGTGAAAGGGCTCTGAAAGCACTCAGGCTTTCACATTGGGATTGCAGATGAGGCTTCTTTCAGGTGCTTTACAGGCTTTTTTTTAAACGCCAAAGCGCCTGAAAAACGCCCAATGTGAAAGGGGCCTTAAACTATCACGTGACCATGATACAACAACATGAGAACAATTTTTTCACATACATTTTTGTATGAATTACTACAGAGATATCAGTTTTGCGCACAACCTAGATCAATTATTGAGAATCATTGGTACCTCAAATTTTTGCCGAAGCTCTTCATTTCCCTCCTCTCCCTCCGGTGGCACGGGCACATTGAAATACTCCCCTTCTTCCTGGCTCAGCATCTTGAACCTTAAAAGAGTTTATTTTTAGATTAGATTATAGCATTATTAGTAGAAAAGACGAAAAAAAAAATCTATTTTACCCCTGGTCCTGACATACATTATAATTATACAGGATTTATATAGCGCCAACAGTTTGCACAGTGCTTTACAATGCAAGGAGACAATACACCAACGGTAAAATTCAAAACAAGAGGGTTAGAGAAGCCCTGCTCCTGCAAGCTTACAATCTAAAAGGGAGGGGCTGGTGAAACAAAAAAGGTAAAGACTGAGGGATGAACTGATGGGGGGGGGGGGGGGGTAGAAGATTCGGTTGTTAGCTGGAGGCAGGATAAGCCTCCTTGAAGAGGAGCTTTCAGGGATCGCCTAAAAGTGGACAGAGTAGGAGATAGCCGGACAGATTGGGGTAGTGCGTTCCAGAGGATGGGAGAGGCTCTGGAGAAGTCCTGGAGATGAGCATGGGAGGAGGAGACAAGGTAGCTAGAGTGCAGAAGGTGTAGGGAGAAGCGAAGAGGACGGTGTGGGTGATATTTAGAGATTAGATTGGTGATGGAGCTCGGGCAGAATTGTGAATGGCTTTGTACGTCGTTAGTGTTTTCAATTTTATTCTTTGGGCAATGGGAAGCCGCTGGAGGGATTGGCAGAGAGGAGTGGCGGACACTGAACGCTTGGTAAAGTGAATGAGTCTGGCAGCGGTATTCATGATAGACTGAAGAGGGGATAGCTGGGCCAATGAGGAGGGAGTTACAATAGTCAAGGCGAGAGAGAACAAGGGAGTGAATAAGTTGGCATCAGGGTTAGATCCGACAGGCGTATGGCTTCGTACGCCTTCGGATCTTAGATGCAATACTTCGGCGTCAGCTGGGTGGAGTTCTCGACGTTTTCCGCGTCGAGTATGCAAATTAGCTATTTCCGACGATCCACGAACGTACGCGCGGCCGTCACATTCTCTTATGTCGTCTCTAGTCAGCTTTTTCCGGCGTATAGTTAAAGCTGGTGTTTTGCGGCGTATACTTAGACTTGCCATGTTAAGTATGGCCGTCGTTCCCGCGTTTATTTTGAATTTTTTTTTTTTTTTGCGCAAGTCGTCCGTGAATCGGGATAGACGTAATTCACGTCTATGTTGAATTATGCGCCATTACGCCACCAGAGATAGACTACGCCGCCGTAACTTACTGCGCAAAATCTTTAAGGATTCGAACTAAAGCCAGGTAAGGTACGGCGGCGTAGCGCATCTCTGATACGCTGCGCGGGTGCAGATCTCTGTGGATCTGCCCCATAGATTACATTTACATTATGGATGGACCCAAACCTGGATAACTGACTCCATTGCTGTCTGCTTCTTTCTTAACCCCTTCTCGACCGCCGCATGTAAATATACGTTGGCAGAATGGCACGTACAGGCACATTGGCGTACCTGTACATCCCTGCCTTTCCGCGGGTCCGATCGGGACCCCCCCCCCCGCGACATGCGGTGGTCGGGTTCCCGCGGGGAGCGATCCGGGACGACGGCGCGGCTATTCGTTTCTAGTCGCGATCGCTCCCCGGAGCTGAAGAACGGGGAGAGCCGTGTGTAAACACGGCTTCCCCGTGCTTCACTGTGGTGGCGCATCAATCGAGTGATCCCTTTTATTAGGGAGACACGATCGATGACGTCATTCCTACAGCCACACCCCCCCTACACTTGTAAACACACACTAGATGAACCCTAACTCCTACAGCGCCCCCTGTGTTTAACTCCGAAACTGCAACTGTCATTTTCACAATAAACAATGCAATTTAAATGCATTTTTTGCTTTGAAAATGACAATGGTCCCAAAAATGTGTCAAAATTGTCCGAAGTGTCCGCCATAATGTCGCAGTCACGAAAAAAATCGCTGATCGCCATTAGTAGTAAAAAAAATAAAAAAAATAAAATTGCAATAAAACTATCCCCTATTTTGTAAACGCTATAAATTTTGCGCAAACCAACCGATAAACGATTATTGCGATTTTTTTTTACCAAAAATAGTTAGAAGAATACATATCGGCCTAAACTGAGGGAAACATTTTTTTTATATATGTTTTTGGGGGATATTTATTATAGCAAAAAGTAAAAAATATTGCATTTTTTTTCAAAATTGTCGCTCTATTTTTGTTTATAGCGCAAAAAATAAAAACCGCAGAGGTGATCAAATACCACCAAAAGAAAGCTCTATTTGTGGGAAAAAAAGGACGCCAATTTTGTTTGGGAGCCACGTCGCACGACTGCGCAATTGTCTGTTAAAGCGACGAAGTCCCGAACTGTAAAAACCCCTTGGGTCTTTAGGCAGCATATTGGTCCGGGGCTTAAGTGGTTAAAAAAACAGCTGTTTAGATAAATCAAATAATTCAAGTCTGTGTAATGTGTTTGGGGTCTAATACATGAAGAATAATACGAATATATACCACTAATAGATGTCCAGCTCTTAGTAAAAATATGAATACCAGAGTGGTTAAAGGACAGGCATGTCCCCTTTATTGTTCTTTGTGGCCTGGAGTCTGATGGGACAGGAAGGAGCAGAAAAGACTAGACAGTCTGATGACAAGCCTGGACTACAATGGAGTGCAATGATTTCCTGGAGACATGACTGATAACCGCGCGTTTATGCGCCGTGGAGCTGAACAGGATATGAAAATTTGGAAGACTGCTGGACAAGATTAAAAGACCACTGCGGAAAAACACAGAATGATTAAAAATCCTACTGTTCCTAGGTCAACGCATATCTGCTCTTCTGTAGTCAAGCAAGTAGATGAACCGTTTTACAAAGACCCTTATCTAAAAAGCTCTGCAGGTTTTTTGGTTCAAAACTAGGCCGGGGTCTGGAAGAACTCGAAAGTAAGAAAAAACACAGAGGCAGCCGCTCTTGACCTCCTGAATATGCTAAATGCCTGATGTCTCTGGCTTCAATATTGAACTAGAAAGTAAATTTGGATATCTTGATCGAATCCCAATCACAGCGTTACCTGCCTGGAGTTTGCATGTTCTCCCTGTGTGGGTTTCCTCAGAGTATTCCAGTTTCCTCCTGCAACCAAACACCCGCTGGAAGGGTAATTGGCTTTCGTCTAAACTGGCCCTAGTATGTGTAAGTTAGGGACCTTAGATTGTAAGCTCCTTGAGGGCAGGGACTGACGTGAATGTACAATATATACGGTATGTAAAGCACTACATGAACTGATATACAAGTACTTGCAATAAATAAAATTAAATAAAATCTGCACACTTCTTCTGGGCTAGCGACACAGAGGGCATTGAAGGATCAGCTTGACCAAAAGGTAACAAGCACAAGTACAAACAGCAATCCCCATCTCTCATGGCAGTTACCTTAACCACTTAACCCCCGGACCATATTGCTGGTCAAAGACCAGAGCAGTTTTTGCGATTCGGCACTGCGTCGCCATTGGCTGGCACTGCTGTCAATTACAGCGGATGATGCGGCGCGCCAGGGGGCGGGTCCAAATGTGATACAGTCGGCGGCTATGCCTGCCGCTGTACCACGGGAGCGCGCTCGCAAAAGCTTTCCACCATGCGAGCTCGAAGGTGGAAAGCTTTTGCGAGGAGGAGCCGAGACAGTCGCAGAGGGACCCCAGAAGACAGGATTCGGGGACACTCTGTGCAAAACGAGCTGCACAGTGGAGATAGGTATAACTTGTTTGTTATTTAAAAAAAATAATAATCTGCCTTTAGTGTTCCTTTAACCAGTAATGTTACATTATATGCTTTGCTTTATATTTGACATTTTCACTTTAATCACAGAAATGTGACATGTTTTCCCACTTACCACCCATCCACTCCGGCCTTCTGCAGCTCTGAGATTCCAAACGATAAAGACCCCATGAAATCGTTCCTGCTGGTAAGGTCCCAGTCCCAGATTTCCACCGACAACCTGCGGTCTTTGTCCGAATCCTTCAAGTTGCTGTCAAAGAAGAGAAGACACTGGACAGGTCACACGCTATCAGCACACCCAGGACCCCAATCAGTAGCAAGAACACAAAAATCTACGTCACTCACAATTTAAACGTCTCGTTGTAGATGGGGTTTAGGGAACATTTGACGGTTTTGGTCTTCTGCTTGCTTTCACTTTTGGGGTCCGGGATGAGTTTTAGTTTTACATACGGGTCAGAGAGTCCATTTGGGTCCATGGGAACCAGATTCCTGCCTTCTCCAACTAAAAGGGTTTAAAGAAGATTTGAAGGTCAAGCAGGCAAAACACTAAAACGATTTGTTATTTAAAAGCAACAACAAACCAAAGAAACACGACATCAGCTTTTTTACCTTTTGTATAGTTGGTCAAATGGCCTGTAACTGTAGTATGCCGTTTGGACTAAATGGCTCTGTAATATTAGGCAATGTTTGCACTATACACCAGCGGTCCTAATGTGCATCTGGCCAGAGGGACAAAAAGCAATGGTTTGTGTGACTAATGTCCTAAAATGAGGAAGAATCCTCTTATTTTTGGGATATGTAATTGATTGAGACATGTGAAGAACGTGTTCTAAGAAGGCTTTACTGTGCTAATCTTAAATCTTTAATTGTATATGAAATTGCTAACACTGTCATAACGCCTGCCAAGACAAATGCAGTCCAATAGAGACTAATTTTATTTTATATTTATTATCCTTATAACTACACCCTCCAGTGAAATTTTAGCCTAAGTGGAATATCACTCATTCTATATTTCTGTGAAGGGCATGCAATACCTTCCCAAAACAGACATCTGCTGACATCTAGTGGTGAAATGAGGCTACAGCGCTGAATTCTGCCACTAACAATTATTTGACATCCCTGAGCTATACCATTATAACCACTGCCAGGTAAAGTAATTATTTCATGACAATAGCACCCGAACGTGGGTGGGATATATTAGGCAACAAAAGAAAACGTTAAGGTGTTGAAAGCAGAAGAAAATGGGCTAGCGTAAAGCCGCATACACGCGACCGTTTTCCATGACGTGAAAAATGCTATTTTTTTAAATTGGACGTTAAATAACGGTCGTGTGTAGGCTCCAGAGAATTTTTCTCGTCGAGAAAAATGGCCATTAAAAATTTAGACCATGCTCTTTTTTTTTCTCAACGTTTTTCTCGACGTGAAAAACGGGTGTGTGTACACTTTAACGACAGGGGAAAAAACACGCATGCTCAGAAGTTATGAGAAGGGAAATGAGCATAATCAGCCCAAAGGGTGGCGCCATTCGAATGGAACTTCCCCCTTATAGTGCCGTCGTACGTGTTGTACGTCACCGCGCTATGCTTGAGCATTTTTTTATCACGATCGTGTGTGTGTGCAAGGCAGGCTTGATGAGAATCACATCGAGAAAAACGTTTTTTTTTAAGACATTAAAAACGGTCGTGTGTACGCGGCATAAGGATTTGAGCGACTTTGATAAGGGCCAAATTTTAATGGCTAGAGCAGTGGTCTTCAACCCTGTCCTCAGGACCCACTAACAGGCCAGGTTTGCAAGAGAATTGAAATACATCGCAGGTGATATCATTTGCTGCTCAGTGATTGCAGTATTCTAGTCTACATCTCCTCAAGGTAATACTTAAAACCTGGCCTGTTAGTGGGCCCTGAGGACAGGGTTGATGCTAGAGGATTGGGTCAGAGCAACAGCAAAACTGCAGCTCTTGTGGGATGTTCCCAATCTGCAGTGGTCAGGACCTGCCAAAGGTGGTCCAAGGAAAGAAAACTGGCAAAGGGGTGACAGAGTCATTGGTGGCCATCGCTCAAAAATGCACATGGAGAGGGAAAGTCTGGCCTGTGTAGTCCAATCCAATAGAAGCGCTACTGTAGTGCCAATTGCTGAAAAAGTGAATGCTGGTTCTGGTAGAAAGTTGTCAGAAAACACAGTGCATTAAAGTTTCTTGTGTATGGGGATGCGTAGCTGCAGACCTGTCATATTGCTCATGGTGACCCGTGTCCACAGCCAAAAGCACCTACAATGGGCACGTGAGCATCACAACTGGACCACAGAGCAATGGAAGAAAGTAGCCTGGTCTGATGAATCACGTTTTCTTTTACATCATGCAAATGGCCCAATGCGTTTAAGTTGCTTATCTGTGGAAGAGATGGCACCAGGCTGTAGTATGGGAAGAAGGCAAGCTGGTGGGGGTAGTGTAGTGCTTTGGGAAATCTTCTGCTGGGAAACCTTGGGCCCTGCCATTTACACAAATGTTACTTTGGAGTTCATGCCTCGACTGGTCAGGGCCGTTTTTCTGGCAAAAAAGGGACTCCGTGTTAAGTGGGTGGTTCTAATGTTATGGCTCACCGGTGTATGTACTTGGCCAAACTGCAAATGCCAACAGGAAAGACTCAAAATGACATATTACAGGTTTATTAGTTGAATTAAATAATCAAAAAGGTTGTCTTGCAAAAAGATTTCCTTGTCCATAAATTCATCACTGGTGGTTGTGAAGCAAAAGGGGTTGTAAAGGTAAAAGTTTTTTCACCTTAATGCATCCTATGCATTAAGGTGAAAAAAACATCCGATGGTACTGGCCCCCCCCAAGCCCCCATTTTACTTACCTGACCGTTCGAAATTCCCGGGCGCGTTCACGTTATGTTCTTGGTTTCCCAGCCTTGATTGGCTAGGCTGGGCGGATTGATAGCAGCGCAGCCATTGGCTGAAGCGGCTGTCAATCACAGTGGATGACGCAGCGCGCCGGGGGGCGGGCCGAGTGATACAGTCGGCGGCTATGGCCGCCGATGTATCACAGGAGCGCGCTCGCAAAAGCTTTCCACCATGCGAGGGAGCTCGTATGAACGTGGAAAGCTTTTGCGAGGAGGAGCCGAGACAGCCGCCGAGGGACCCAGAAGACACGGATCCGGGTCACTCTGTGCAAAACGAACTGCACAGCGGAGGCAAGTATAACATGTTTGTTATTAAAAAATAAATAAAAAATTCTGCCTTTAGTGTCCCTTTAAGCAGAGGTTCACCCTAAAACAATTATATATAGCCGAACTGGGACTCGGCTCTATACGGCGCTTGCGCAGTCAGCTCTACACGGCTCCTAGTCTGTGCGCAGGCCCATATAGAGCAGAGTCCCATTTCGGCTATTTTCGGAACGTGTGACGTGCCTTATCCGCACGTCAATAATCTACACCTCTTCATAGGAACGCCAATTCCCCCGCGGGAGTGAGAACCCAGAAGCCGGGTGAAAAAGAACTATGTACAGCGAAAAAAAAAAAAAATACCAGCATACTGTACATGTCGCAAGTATGCTTGATGTAATGGTATATAGATGTTTTTTAGGGTGAACCTCCGCTTTAATAAATTGTCACCCACTTAAAAAAAATTAAAATAAATGCAGGTTCTGGCAGATCAACAGGTATTTTTTCTGTACAAAACAAAAATATTAAGGTGTAAAAGATTTGAGTACACTATCCATAAATAACCCCCCCCCCCCCCAATAATGGCCAGTCTTGATATAAAGCTTCAAAGTAAAAAGTCCACATGTAAACGTTCATAAAGTCCCAAAAATATAAGTGCGTTCCACACTCCCGCCTGAGACAGAACAGGTCTCTGAAAGCACAAAAAGAAAAAGGAACACAAGGGGGTGCCAGATAAATGCAGCATTAATGAACAATTAGTATAAAACCATTAAATACAGACTCATATGACAGTAAATTCACCGGGCTCATCTGCAGCCCTATACAATAAGATGGGGCCAATCCTTCACATCCTGTATAGGGCTGCAGATAAGCCAGTTGAATTTACTGTCATACGAGTCTGCATTTAACGGTTTTACAGTGGGGAGAAAAAGTATTTGATCCCCTGCTGATTTTGTAGGTTTTCCCCCTGACAAAGAAATGATCCGTCTATAATTTTAATGGTCGGTTTATTTTAACATGGAGGAACAGAATAACAATCAAAAAACAGAAAAACGCATTTGCAGATCCTCTCCAAGTCATTAAGGTTTTGAAGCCAACGTTTGGCAACTCGAACCTTCAGCTCCCTCCACATATTTTCTATGGGATTAGGTCTGGAGACTGGCTAGGGCACTCCATGACCTTAATGTGCTTCTTCTTGAGCCACTGCTTTGTTGTCTTGGCCGTGTGTTTTGGGTCATTGTCATGCTGGAATACCCATCCACGACCCGTTTTTAATGCCCTGGCTGAGGGAAGGAGGTTCTCAGCCAAGATTTAACAGAACATGGCCCCATCCAACGTCCCTTTGATGAGGTAGGTGAAGTTGTCCTGTCCCCTTAGCAGAAAAACACCCCCAAAGCATAAGGTTTCCACCTCCATGTTTGATGGTCGGTATGGTGTTCTTGGGGTCTTAGGGGGTTATCCACAAAAGGGATACGCCGGCGTATTTACTGTTACGCCGTCGTATCCCTGTTTCTATCTTTGGAACTGATCCACAGAATCAGTTTCCAAGAGATAGACAGAAGATCCGACATGTGTAATTGAATTACACTGTCGGATCTTAAGGATGCAATTCTAGGCCGGCCGCTAGGTGGCGAGGCCATTGCGGCCGGCCTAGAATATGCAAATGAACACTTACGGCGATCCACGAACGTTCCGACGGGCCCGTCGCGCTAAATCTACGTCGTTTACATCGAGTTACGCCGTGTAAAAATAGGGCTAAGTCCTATTTGACTAAGCCCTATTAAGTATGGCCGTCGTTCCCGCGTCAAAATTTTAAACTCTACGTCGTTTGCGTAAGACGTCATTTACGTTAACGTCTCAGTAAATGACGTCGGAGCGACGTCTGTTAGCGCAATGCACGTCGGGTAAGTTACCCGACGGAGCATGCGCAGTACGTCCGGCGCGGGAGCGCGCCTAATTTAAATGGGACTCGCCCCATTAGATTCGGCACGCCTTGCGCCGGACACATTTAAGTTACACCGCCGCAAATTTCAAGGTAAGTGCTTTGTGGATCGGGCACTTAGGTAGAAATTTTGCGGCGGTGTAACTTAAATTGGAAGATTTAAGTTACGCAGGATATTTGTGGATCTGGCCCATAGTAAGCATCCCTCCTCCTCCAAACACGACAAGTTGAGTTGATGCCAAAGAGCTTGATTTTGTTCTCATCTGACCACAGCACTTTCACCCAGTTCTCCTCTGAATCATTCAGATGTTCATTAGAAAACTTCAGACGCACCTGCACATGTGTTTTCTTGAGCAGGGGGACCTTGAGGGCGCTGACGGATTTCAGTCCTTCACGGCGTAGTGTGTTACCAATTGTTTTCTTGGTGACTATGGTCCCAGCTGCCTTGAGATCATTGACAAGATTCTCCCGTGTAGTTCTGGGCCGATTCCTCACTGTTCTCATGATCATTGAAACTCCACAAGGTGAGATCTTCCATGGAGCCCCAGATCGAGGGAGAGTGACAGTTATTTTGTGTTTCTATCATTTCCGAATAATCGCACCAACTGTTGTCACCCTCTCGCCAACTGTTGTCAGCCTCTCGCCAACTGTTGTCAGCCTCTCGCCAACTGTTGTCAGCCTCTCGCCAAGCTGCTTGGCGATAGTCTTGTAGTCCATCCAGCCTTGTGTAGGACTACAATCTTGTCCCTGACATCCTTGGACAGCCCTTTGCCATGGTGGGGAGATTGCAATCTGATTTATTGATTGCTTCTGTGGACAGGTGTCTTTTATACAGGTAACAATTTGATATTAGGAGCACCTTTAAGCCCCCTTTAAGAGAGTGCTCCTAATCTCAGCTTGTTACCTGTATAGAAGACACCTGGGGAGCCAAGAATATTGCCGATTGATAAGGCAACAAATACTTATTTCACACATTAACCACTTAACGCCCGCCGCACGACTATTTACGTCCGCAAAATGGCACGGACAGGCAGAAGGGCGTATATATACGCGGGGAGCGATACGGGACGACGGCGCGCCTATTCTTTTATAGCCGCTCCGTCGCGATCGCTCCCCGGAGCTGAAGAACGGGGAGAGCCGTATGTAAACACGGCTTCCCCGTGCTTCACTGTGGCGGCTGCATCGATCGAGTGATCCCCTTTTATAGGGAGACTCGATCGATGACGTCAGTCCTACAGCCACACCCCCCTACAGTTGTAAACACACACTAGGTGAACATTAAATCCTACAGCGCCCCCTTGTGGTTAACTCCCAAACTGCAACTGTCATTTTCACAATAAACAATGCAATTTAAATGCATTTTTTGCTGTGAAAATGACAATGGTCCCAAAAATGTGTCAAAATTGTCCGATGTGTCCGCCATAATGTCGCAGTCACGAAAAAAAAAAATCGCTGATCGCCGCCAATAGTAGTAAAAAAAATAAAAATAATAAAAATGCAAAAAAACTATCCCCTATTTTGTAAACGCTATAAATTTTGCGCAAAACAATCGATAAACACTTATTGCGATTTTTTTACCAAAAATAGGTAGAATACGTATCGGCCTTAACTAAGGAAAAAACATTTTTTTTATATATGTTTTTGGGGGATATTTATTCTAGCAAAAAGTAAAAAATATTGAATTTTTTTCAAAATTGTCGCTCTATTTTTGTTTATAGCGCAAAAAATAAAAACCGCAGAGGTGATCAAATACCACCAAAAGAAAGCTCTATTTGTGGGGAAAAAAGGACGCCAATTTTGTTTGGGAGCCACGTCGCATGACCGCGCAATTGTCTGTTAAAGCAACGCAGTGCCGAATCGCAAAACCTGGCCTGGGCATTTAGCAACAAAATGGTCCGGGGCTTAAGTGGTTAAAATGCAAATCAATTTCTAACTTTTCTGGATTTTTTTTTTTGTTATTCTGTCTCTCACTGTTAAAATAAACCGACCATTAAAATCATAGACGGATCATTTCTTTGTCAGTTGGCAAACGTACAAAATCAGCAGGGGATCAAATAATTTTTCCCTTACTGTATACTAATAAATTGTTCATTAAAGTGGAGTTCCACCCAAAAAAATATCTTTCCACAAATGTGCAGTAAATAACATAATAAATTACATTTGGAGAATTTTTTTATTTTTAAACTTACCTTTTAGTCCCTGTTGCTATGTGGTCCCTTCTAATCTTCCCCTTCCTCACCGCAGCTCCTGACGTCACTTCCCTCAGCTCCTCTGCTCGCTACCGCTCCTGGGAGATGTGCGTCATCATTTCCCAGGAGTCAGTGGGCAGTGCCGAGGGCTAGGTTGCCATAACAATGGGGCGGTCACTTCCGATGACGCCGCCCGTTGTGATGGCAACCTGTATACTTTCCGTGCTATTACTGCGCGTGGGCGAGAACAGGCAGTGCATGCTGGGAATACAGCAGTGTCGTATCCCGGAAGAATCTGCTTGTGGGCTTCTCCTGCCCACAAGATGAGAATCCACAAGAACCAAAAGGAATTTTTTACGATAATTCTCTTCTAAAGGCAGCACTAAGGACATGAATTATATTTGATCAATATGCATTATGCAAGAGTACTATTTATTTAAAAAAAAACAAAGAGGTGGGTGGAACTCTGCTTTAATGCTACATTTAGCTGGCGCCCCCTTGTGTCCCTTTTTGTGATTTCAGAGATCTGTTCTGTCTCAGGTGGAGATGTCAGCGGGAGTGCAAAATGCACTTATATTTATGGGACTTTGTTATTTTCTGTACATGCAGGATCTTTAGCTGTACTGTATTATGTTTATTTGTTTTTATTTCGCCCTGACACGCACTTGAAAATAAAAGACACCCTGGTGTCAAAATCATTGGGTTAAAATGGTATAGAAGCAATTACTGATTTACAAGAAATGATCTGGCTAGTTTCATTAAACCATTGTCTGAAGGAAAGGAGAATTGATTCCAAGGTCTATAACGGGTCACCAGTTAAAGCAATCCCGTCGCTTTATTAAAATGTACTCCGCTTTACCTTTCCTGTCATTTATGCCATCGAGCACGATTTTATTAAGCAGAAATCATTCCCGGAAATCTGCAAAGAAACCAACGCTTTCAGCAATGTTGATCTGCCTGGTCCCCAGCAGCGCTCACAGGTCGCTCCTTCTGACCCCTTCAGATCATTACAGGAGACAGTGATGATGTGGAGGTCAGTGGCACAAGCCAGGGAGAAGCTGGCAAGGACCAGAGAGATTAACACTACTGGAAATGTCTCATTCCCTGCAGGCTGTAGGTGTTCTGCGTTCAGGAGAGGTTTGTATACAATGGGTTCAGTTTACTAAAACTGGAGAGTGCAAAATCTGGCGCTGTTGTGCATGGTAGCCAATCCGCTTTTAACTTTAGCTTGTTCAATTAAGCTTTGACAAAAAAAAACAACCTGGAAGCGGATTGGTTTCTATGTAGAGTTGCACCAGATTTTGCATGCTTTTAGTTTTAGTAAATCAACCCCAGTGTCTTGTGTTACAAGAATAGCTTGGCTAAGTACATAGAACTAGGCCAATTACCACTAGCAGGAGCCCAAAGCTGGTGGAGAGCAAGAGGAAAAAAGTGTCAGGGAGAAAAAACTGGAAGGGGAGCCCAGTGATGGGACAAATCACAGTCACATGACCAGCTCTCTTCTAATCACAAAGCTCTCTGGTGCGCTGAGGGGTAAGAACTTTGTGGGCGCATCACAACCTAAATCCTATGAATGAAGCAGGACTTAAATTGACAATACAGTGTCCTGGAATGAAACTGACACAGCCACCCCCCCCCCCCCCGGGCCAATATGATGCCCCCCCCCCAAAAAAAAGGCCGCCACATCATCGCTTTACTTACTGACACTACTTGTCCTGGCCGGGAATGTCTGCAGAGGCACATTTTGCGCTATGCCGACGTAACTTAGGGAGCAAGTGCTTTGTGAATACTGTACTTGCCTCACTATGTTACGTTGGCGTAGTGCAAATGGAATGCGCTACGCCGGCATAAAGATACGCCGCAATACGTGAATCTGGCTATTTGTTTCTTTGTAAGCGGCGTAAACTTTCAAAATCTGCATGGGATCAAATAATAATTTTCTCCACTGTACTGATAAAAAGATTAACCCCTACACAAAACATTACACGCAACAACTCACCCACAACGGTCAGCACATCCTGAGCGATGTCAGCTTTGATGTGTATCCGGCCCCGGCGCTCAGTGTGGTCTGTTCCGCAGAGGCTTGGCACGTTCATTACACAGCGTTTGTGTACATTCATCATACATGCTGTGGGGCAAAGAAAAGGGAACACCGTGGATATTTACATTGTATTAGAGTAGAAACATAAATCCAACACTCTTCAAAGACAACGCCAATAAGATCCAACTGGTAAAGAGGGAGAAGTTAAAAAACTGTTCGCGGGTTAACTGCTCGTTTTTGTCTAGGGGTGAGAAGAGCAGAGATTTACTTACCTTATCTGCTGATTCTATGAACACAAGACCGGTCCCTGCCACTCCTGCCCTGCACACTAGCTGTCTTGTGCATCCTACCTAAGCTTCTCTACCTTTTTGAAACGCTCCCCACCCCTTTCCCAGCCACACACTTTAGAGCCCTTCATGGCGATATGATAAAATATTTCTGGAACTATAAGAGGCACCGGATCGCTAGATCAATCCTATACGCCTTGCGTTCCCCAACGTTGCCAAATATTACTTAGCCGCCCAGCTGCGCCCTGTAGTCTCTTGGTTTACCCTCCATGCCTATAATCGATGGACACAAATTGAGAAGCTGTGGCTGGCCCCCACCCATCCAAACTCCATGCTGTGGAGTACTGATCTATCACTTAGTCCGTCACAACTGCTGGGTCCAATGTCGCTATGGCGGCGCGCTAAATTGCAGTACCCCTTACCTCCACTGGCTCCCTGGCCACCTCATTCTTGTTTACGCCTAATGTCCCGACAGCTTGACCTCACAGATGTCCCACTTCTGGATGGATAGGGCCTTATTTCGCTATGGTCAATTGGTGGATACCAGAACCAGAACCTTGCGGTCTTTTCAGGATCTGAAAGACGTTTTTGACTTACCCAGACAGGCTTTTTTTTAGCTACCTACAAATCCGTCACTATGCACAATCTCTAGTAGCGGACCTCCAATTCTCCCCTCTCCAACCACAATAATACCTGCCTGGAGTTTACATGTTCTTCCTGTGCCTGCATTGGTTTCCTCTGGGTACTCTAGTTTCCTCCCACACTGACATGTTGGTAGGTTAATTGGCTTCTGTCTAAATTGGCCCTAGCATATCAATGTGAGTTAGGGACTTTAGAGTGTAAGCTCCTTGAGGGTAGGGACCGATGTGAATGTACAATGTATATGTAAAAGCGCTGCGTAAATTGACAACGCTATATAAGTACCTTAAAAAAGTATTACTTTTTTACTCATTTTTCCATTGCTATAACTGAGCTGTATCTCCTGATGACCAAAATGTTCATAAAAGAGCTCAAGATAGCAGGGTTTGGAACAGCATGCCAAGTGCCCTCTAACTGCCAGAGATGAAGCGCCTAAGGCTGCATTCACACCTGAGCGTTTTGTAGCCTGAAGCTAGAAAACGCCATTATTCTCAATGGAGATGGTTCACATCTCCACTCCAAAAACACCTGAAGTCGAACGCCTGAAGCTCAAACAAGTTCTTGACCCTTTTAAACGTTTGTATTCCCATAGAAACTAATGGAAACGCTCTATTCAAGCGTCTAGCGTGACAACGAGCATTTCTACGGGCGTTTTTTGCCGCTTTAATCTGTTCTGTGAAATAGAACATTCACCCAGGAAGATAAAAAAAAAATCTACAAACATAGCAACAAGTGATGAAAGAGATGATGATTTTTTCTATTGGCTAAAACAAAAAACGACGAAGTTCAAAAACGTCAGACAACGATGTATGCAAACGCGCGAATACGTGCGACAAAACACCGGAAAAAACGACCGAAAACTCTACGCTCAGGTGTGAATGCGGCCTTACTGAGCAACAATTATCTTTCTGCTTGAAACACGGTGTCAACACACTGCTATTTCCATGTCTTCAGCCTCTTCATTCCTTGGTGTATCACATCTCAAATCGGCGGCATTTGCCGGCAATGGCACCGTCCTAATCGGTGCGATGCCGCATATGCGGCGCTGCACCAATTTCAAAAAGTAGTTCCTGTACTACTTTTTGCGATTTTGGTGCCGCCATTTTTCATTGGGATCTGTGCAGAAACCTGCACAGATGTCTCTGAAATCGTATCCAAAATCGGGACTGACAAGCGGGAGTGAAATCGTCACTCCCGCAGCCCAGTGTGAACCTGGGTGGAGGAATAGGGAGTACTGGAGGAGATGAAGAGACTTCCAAGTATAGAGACTGATGTCCAAAGAGTCAGGAGCAGAGTTTTGAGAGGAATACAAAGTAACCTCATCATGTCCCTGTGCACAGTGCATGCTGGCCTACTCCCTGTCCCATTTCCCTTCTGAGGGGTACTCCTAACAGAGCAGAGACTGTTGCTGCAGAGCATAAGGGTAAGCAGACATCCCGTGTCCTACGACTGAGGGCTGATTGATAACCAAGTCAATAACGGAAGGTGGAGACCTGGCCCACAATCCAGAGCAAGGTATCTGCTGAAGCTGTAGCAGGCTAGTTTTGCAATGTGCAGGGGGAGGGCTGTGTATCTCCTACAGAAGGCAGGCCCTGTGTTTTCAGAACAGGTCTTTATCAAATGTGTAGCAGAACGTGCGTCAAAATTTCCCTACCGCACGGAAAGTGAACCATGCCATGTTTATGGCTGCCAATAACCGTTTAAAGTGGCACACACCAAGTCATGGCCATAACAAACTCTCAGCATCATAGCTGACCTGCAACACACTGCACCCGGCCTAAGGTACTCCCGCAGCCCTTCCCTCTATGCCAAAGGCAGGGGCCCTGTGCCTAGGGACTACACCCTACGCAGGGGAAAGCAAGAAGGGAAATTAGATGTGAGGGACTGGGTGGGGACTCCACAGAAAAAAGGGGTTAGAGTAGAACTGCACAATTAATCGTTAAAAAATCGTGATCGCGATTCAACCTCCCTGACGATCTCCAATGCAGAGTTTGGCGATTTTTTCATATAACAAGAGGAGAGACTTTATCTGCTCACTCAACTGTCAAAAGAAAATATCCGGGCAGTCTGACAAGTTCCTAACAGGAAAAATTGTAACTAATGCTTCCTTCTTAGATCAAAGGGATAAACTTCTGTGTGTAAAGAAAAAAATCCGGGCAGTCTGCCAAGTTTGTAACAACATGAAACATTGTAACCAACTTCCTTCTTAGAGCAATGTCTGTGTGTAAATGCAGAAAGTTTAACCACTTAGGCCCCTTTCATACGATCGGGCCGTTCAGGTCCGCCTGTCAGTTTTGACGGCGGACCTGAACAGCCACTCCATGCAGTCCTATGGAGCGTCGCATCTCCGCATAGACATGTCCGCTGACATCCGACCCGATCCGCCAAAAATCGGACGGATGGCAGCATGGCGGATTGGATCGGGTGAGATTTGATGAAAACGGACAGCATGTCCGTTTTCATCAGATCTCACCCGATCCAATCCGCCATGGAAAGATGGGGACATATCGCCATCTGTCCGATTTTCATCAGATCTCCCCATAGGAGACAGCGATGCTGCACAAGCCCCTCCCCGCTCAGTGAGCAGAGAGGGACTTTTCATCCACCGGCTCAGCGGAGAGATCTCCCGCTGAGCTGGCGGGAGCAGACGGACTCCACCTGAATGGAAGAGGCCTAAAAGTCCAAATCTATTTCTGACACTTGTTTAAGTTAAAATCAATATTTTTTGCTAGAAAATTACTCGGAACCCCCAAAAATTATATACCGTATTTATCGGCGTATATCGCGCACTATTTTCCCCTTAAAATAAGGGGAAAATCGTGGATGCGCGATATACGTCGATAGCCGCTTCCCGCGCTCAGTTTGAAATCCTGCGCCGACATATACCGAGTGCAGTACACTCGGGTACATTCGGCTAGTCTCGGCTTCGCTCGTGCTCACGCATAAACGTCACAGAGCGTGAGCGAAGCCGAGCCTTGCCGAATGTACTCGAGTGTACTACACTCGGTATATGTCGGCGGAGGCGTTCGAACTGAGCGCGGGAAGCGGGGACACGACTTGAGGCGCGCGCTGGAGAAGCCGGGAGGACACCATCGAGGCCGCAGACTGACGCCGGACCGGATGATGGACGCTGGGAAGACACCAAAACTGTAAGTAATAAAATCATATAACTTTTTTTTTACAAGAATTTCGGGGGCAACTTTAGGGGTGCGCGGTATACGCGGGAGCGCGTTATACCGCGATAAATACGGTATATTTTAGCAGAAACCCTAGAGAATAAAATGGCAATTGCTGCAATATTTTATGTCACACTGTATTTGCCCAGCAGTCTTTCAAATGCAATTTTTTGGGAATAAATGCACTTCAATGAATAATAAATAAATAAATAAAAATTAAACAGTAAAGTTAGCCCAATTTGTTTTGTTTTAATATGAAAGACGATGTTACGCTGCGAGAATCGTGATCTATCGTCTAAGCAAAAAAATCACGATTCTCATTTTAGCCAGAATCGTGCAGCTCTAGGTAAGAGCTCCAGACTCATGACACCAGCATACAGGCAACTTCCTAGAGGAGATACCACTAGTGGAAATACCCTACTTTGCCCACTTCAGGAGGGCACACCCTCTTCTTCATGGAGAGCGACTTCAGGGACTGGGGGGGGGGGGGGGGGGAACGGGAATCAGATTGAGGCTAGGTTCACACTGCTGCGAATTCAAAATCGCGGTAAAATGCGCAATTTTACCGCAATTTTGCGGCTGCGATTTTGCCGCGATTTCAGCCGCAATTTAATGTAAATCGCGGCCTGAAATCGCAAAAAGTAGTACAGGAACTACTTTTTGAAATCGCAGATGCTGCGTCGCACTGATTAGGACAGTGCCATTGCCGACAATTGCCGCCGATTTGAGATGCGATTTGACATGTCAAATCGCATCTCAAATCGTTCCAAATCGTACCCAGTGTGAACCAGGGCTGACACTGCTTTGGACAGTTCCTGGAAACGCTGGCGAGGGTCAACTAATCCACACAATACAACCATATTGCCGCAGTTTTGTCAATGCAGCAAATTACATTTTCCAGTAGAATAGGAATCGTAAGCCAGTAACCCGCTTCTCGGTAGAGAAAGGTCACCTAAGGACATTAGCAAAAACTGAGGATTGCTGGTAGTGGGAGAGGTTACATAGGTCGTTTTTTTTACAATTTAATTTGCCATCATCCTCACCTGGTATAATGTGGGGGTGGGGGCGCTAGTGGTAGTGCTAAATATATATAGATAATTAATTAATATATAAATATATACTGGGCTATGTGTACATATATATATATACACACACAGTATATATTTATATATTAATTATCTATATATATTTAGCACTACCACTAGCGCCCCCACCCCCACATATACCACTGTTTATAATCAATTTGATTATTTGGGGAGCAGCTTATATTTATTTATTATAACTTTTGGCGCGAGATACTTTTTTCTATCACCCTCACCTGCAGGTAATTGGATATAATCGTACTTTGAAATTAAAGGAATCTGTGTCCTGTTCTGTATGCATTTTAAGATGTAGATTATTATGAGAGTTCTGTACTGGTAAAGCTGTCATTTTTTGTAACATCCACTAGATGTCTCTGTGAGCCAACTTATCCTGAAGATGCTTCTCGCCAAGGTCACACTAAACCGATTTTACATTCTAGCCACGCGTTTCAAATACACATCTGCATATACAGATGTCTGAGAAAATCTCAGAGAGAAGAAGAAGAATTGTGATTTCTGTTCAACAAACCAGAAGAAAGAAAAGGGTTTATTGAGGAGCCTAGAGTTTATCTGGAAACATACAGACACATTTCATTACTGGGCTCAGCTGCTGAATGCCTTAATCCTTTGCCTAGTTAGGAAATAAAATTAAAGGTATGCTTCTGTTGAGATTAAACATCAAGTCATGAAATGCACACGGGAACACAGCCTACCTACTCTGTTTTTCTACAAGATGGGAATGTGATGCCCCAGGATTACCAATGACCTTATAGCCAGGAACCCCTTATACACAAGATAGATCAATCCCCCTGATGAGGTCTTCTTCCTATGTTTCAGAGATAGGGAAGCTGACACACAGAATCACGTAACAAGAGGATGAGGTCCTCACAGGAAAGAAACAGGTGACCTTATATAAAACTGATATGGAGTGAACTTTCTGACTTTATCATATTTTTGTTTTTTGCACAGCACTTGTGATCACTGATGAATTACAAGGCAAAGCTAAAGCTGGCCATAGATATGTGCTTATGATGGTCCACCCAGTGCCGATCCTGACCTCCCTGGGGCCCTAAGCAAAATGACAGGTCACATTAAAGTTGAGAGGCGAGGGGGGGCTGCCGAAAATGACATGTCACATTAAAGTTGAGAGGCGGGGGGGGGGGGGGGGCGTCTGCCGAAAATGACATGTCACATTGAAGTTGAGAGGCGGGGGGAGGGGGTGTTCTGCTGTCGGAAATGACATCTTACATTAAAGTGAGAAGCAGGGGGTGCTGACTGCTTACCTCTTCTCCCATGCAGCCAGCGAGTTGAGAAGCAGGGTGAGGGGCCGAAAATGACTTCTCACCAGGCGGCCTCTAGTAATTTGGGGGGTCCTCCGCAGCTTTGCGGGGCCCTAAGCGGCTTGCATAGTGAGCCTATAGGGCGGATCGGCCCTGGGTCCACCTCTAACCAGTAAGTACTAATTTAACCTCATATACAAAGAGCACTGTAATAATTGAGTAAACGTCAGTTTGTCTTGTTACAGCTGGCACCATCTCCCAGAGAGCTTCAGGAGGGACATAATATGTGGCCATTGATGCTAAGAAGGGGATTTATACACACACAAATATATATATATGTATATATATATATATATATATATATATATATATATATATATATATATATATATATATATATATATATATTAAAGAACTTAAAGTTGCTACAGCGTAAAGTAGTGAGTGTACAGCTTGTATAACATTGTAAATTTGCTGTTCCCTCAAAATAACTCAACACACAGCCATTAATGTTTAAACCGCTAGCAACAAAAGTGAGTACACCCCAAGTGAAAATTTCCAAATTGGGCTTAAGGTGTCAATATTTTGTGTGGCCACCATTATTTTCCAGCACTGCCTTAACCCTCTTGGGCATGGAATTCACCAGAGCGTCACAGGTTGCCACTGGAGTCCTCTTCCCGTCCTCCATGACGACATCACAGAGCTGGTGAATGTTAGAGACCTTGCACTCCTCCACCTTCCATTTGAGGATGCCCCACAGATGCTCAATAGGGTTTAGGTCTGGAGACATGCTTGGCCAGTCCATCACCTTTACCCTCAGCTTCTTTATCAAGGCAGTGGTCGTCTTGTTAAACCGCTGTATGGTCTTGACCACCGTGCTGCAGCTCAGTTTCAGGGTCTTGGCAATCTTCTTATAGCCTAGGCCTTCTTTATGTAGAGCAACAATTCTTTTTTCAGATCCTCAGAGAGTTATTTGCCATGAGGTGCCATGTGACCAATATGGGAGAGGGAGAGTGATATCAAATTTAACACACCTGCTCCCCATTCACACCTGAGACCTTGTAACACCAATAAGTCACATGACACCGGGGAGAGAAAATGGCCAATTAGGCCCAATTTGGACATTTTCACTTGGGGGTGTACTCACTTTTGAATCTTGCAGTTTAGACATTAATGGCTAATTCTGTGTGGAGTTATTTTGAGGAGACAGCAAATTTACACAAGCTGTACAGAACAAAAATCTCTCCTGTGCTCTGGTGTTTCGCTAGACACGGATAGTGCAGTCCAGTCTTAAAGGCAAGGTCTATGGTCTCGCAGCCCTCCACAAAACAATGGGTGTTCGTATGGCTAAAAAGAAAAAAGAAAGGCGCACCGACCTAGTGCATTACCGTATATAAAAATGTTTATTAAAATAGGATTAAAATAAAGGCAATGATCCGACTCACAAAACGAGCACAGGTATACGCTTTTCTGACAAACTGTCTCTCCTGGACTCTACAGATAGGACTCGATGATGAGAGGATCTGACATCCCTTAAACCGCTGACGCGTTTCTGCGGCGCACCCCTTTCTTAGGAGCCTAGGTGGTCCGTGGTCCACCAACCACATCGGACTACGTTGCTTGTAGTGGTTTCTGTTCACACAAAAATGCTGCATTGGTGTGTGCACTAAAAACAAATATAGGATCACGTGTGTTTCTGGGCAACGCAGCGTGTTGCAACAAACGGTGAATTGTTGCAGCACATAAAAAAAAAAAAAAACGCACTGCGTGTTTAGGGACCACAGACCTGCACAGATGTCAAATTGGAACCAGTGGCTGTGTCTATGCAGCTGTTGCATCCCAAATGACATGAATGGGACTGCCTGCACGAGGATGCATGATCATCTGCACAGCTGTATGTATGGGTACACCCTGTGTGAAGGCCTAAATACTTTAAATATGCATGCCAGTGCATGTGTAATACGCTACAAAAAAGTCACTGGAGAGATTTTCCTTTACTTCCAGACTCAAAGACACAAAAGGTAGTGAAAGTCTTCTATTGCCGTAAGATACACTTCAACCATTGGGTCAGTGATGGATGCAAACTTACTTTCACATTTCATCCCTTGGTGAATGAGACCATATAATAAGGAACCGCAGTGGTCGCAGAAGGTTGGGCTGGAGTACGTGTGAGTTTTGAACTTGTGTTTACTTCTCGGATCCTAGAAAAAAAAAAAAAAAAAAGGATTAAAATAGTTTTTTTTTAATTCAGGAACCAGTTAGCGCTAGCTAAATGCCAATAGGAACTTTTAAAGGGCTTGTATATTCCTAACACACAAAATACCTTATACAAATCAGATGTGATAACCAACTATCCATTTATAAAACATTTGTGCAAGGAATGTCAGCGCAAGCTGAAAATAATGTCACTATTAGCTGGATTCAAAAAGATTTACGCCGCCGTATCAGTAGATACGCCGACGTAACTCTGAATCTACGCCTTCCTAAATTTAAGCGTAACGCTTAAATTAGGCTAAGATATGAGCGGCGTAAGTCTCCTACGCTGTCGTATCTTAGGGTGCAATTTTTCCGCTGGCCGCTAGGTAGCGCTTCCGTTGAGTTCGGCGTAGAATATGTAAATTACTAAATACGCCGATTCACGAACGTACGTGCGCCCGGCGCAGTAAAGATACGCTGTTTCCATAAGAGTTACGCCGCGTAAAGATAAAGCTGCCCCCTAGCTGGCCTAGTCAATGTTAAGTATGGCCGTCGTTCCTGCGTCAAAACTTGAAAAATGTACGCTGTTTGCGTAAGTCGTCCGTGAATAGGGCTGGACGTAATTTACGTTCACGTCGAAACCAATACGTCCTTGCGGCGTACTTTGGAGCAATGCACACTGGGATATGTACACGGACGGCGCATGCGCCGTTGTAAAAAACGTCAATTACGTCGGATCACCAATCATTTACATAAAACACGCCCCCCCCCCATCCTCATTTGAATTAGGCGCGCTTACGCCGGCCACATTTACGCTACGCCGCCGTAACTTAGGAGGCAAGTGCTTTGTGAATATAGCACTTGCCTATCTAACTTACGGCGGCGTAGCGTATATGCCATACGCTACGCCTGTCTAACTTTGCGCCCGGCTACCTGAATCTAGCTATATATATTTTCTAAGAGCTCATTTCCCCATATCATCAGCTCCATCTAGTGGCCAAAATGTGATATAGTTTTCTCTTTGAGGCATTTCAGAAATCTATAGTGCATTTTGGGCACTAGATGGCGCTGATAATACAGGAATTAATCTTTTAGAATACACACAGCGACATTTCATTCAGCTTGCACAAATCCTTCTAACATGTGTGCAACAAATATTTTATCAATATATGACATACTGTAGGTCTATATTTAAATGTTTTCACAAGCTAAAGCCCATATATAGTTTCATTTTGGATTGTGTAGGAAAGTAAAAAACGTCAGTATATACATTTTTTTTCCATGTGTTCCATAGTGGAGATTATACTTTACATTCTGATCTCAAGAGGTAAGCGGAAATCTCCCCAAAGGGAAGGAAATGTTCTTTCAGACAATTTTTTCTTAAAGCGGTGGTTCACCCTCAATAACAACATTCTAGCATTAAATTAAGCATAGTAGCGCGAGCTACAGTATGCCTTTATTTTATTTTTTTTGCCCCGTACTCACTGTGCAATCCTATAGTGAAGATTCAGACTCCCCGTGGGGAATGGGCGTTCCTATCCAGAGGGAAGATGATTGATGGCCGGGTATGGCATGTCAAGCTCCCCGAAGATAGCCGGAGTAGGTCTCGGCTCTTCACGGCGCTATACGGCGCCTGCGCACAGACTAGGCACCGTGAAGAGCCAAGTCCTATTTCGGCTATTTCCGAAGAAGCGTGACGCGCCAGAGCCGGCCGTCAATCATCTTCCCTCTGGATAGGAACGCCCATTCCCCGCGGGGAGTCGGAATCTTCACTATAGGATTGCACAGTGAGCACGGGGCAAAAAAAATAAAATAAAGGCATACTGTAGCTCGCGCTACTATGCTTAATTTAATGCTAGAAAAAAAAAATTATAGGGTGAACCCCCTCTTTAAACAAGTGTACCCATTGGAAGTCTTCCCCTCTATTCCTGTTCTGGAGACAACACATACTTTCAGTCCTAGGTAATAAAAAAATGGGTTGAGACAAAAACTCAGATTGCGGAACCACATCCCAATGAATTGCAAAAAAAAAAAAAAAAAAAAAACTAGAATGGTGTAGGACTTTACTGGTATCCACTGGTAATCCCAAATAGGAAAGGGAGTACTCACTTTAAATAAGAAATCCAAAATTTGTATCTAAACATGATAAATCATCATAAAAGCATATATCAATACAATAAACATATATGCAACATCTGCTCATATGTGAAATGGCCATAGGTCTGTACAAAAAATAAACCTGTAGAATGGTCTAGAGAGGTCCAAGGGTAATTCTGATGAGAAACAAATGTACACAGTGTCCTTCCATATCAGGGCCAACCACTTTCAGTCCTAGTGACAATGGTCACCACGACATGGATAACAATAAAAACATTACAGTGGTTCTAACCCTTCGCCACATTCTTGCCTAGAACAAAAACTGTGTTTCAATACATATTAAAGAATAACTCCATTCTAATGAAAAAGTAAATTGTTAGATTAAAATAAATGAATAGCCAAAGCATAACTCCCAACTGTACCGGATTTCGAGGGACTGTCCCTCATTTGGAACAAAGTCCCTCTGTCCCTCATTTTGGTCTGATCTCTATAGTTGTATATAAAATGCACTTTTTATGTTTCAAAAAGTGTTTCGCGGTGCTAAACCTTTCATCCAATTTGTAAATTTCTGAATTTGTAAATTCCACAAGCCAATATAAAGGAATAGTAGTGGTAAAAAAAAGCATCTGCGGGTACGATCAATCTTTTTTTGTACAATTATCATTTAACCACTAACGCCGATATACGTCGGCAGAATGGCACGGCTGGGCACAGGCACTTTAACCTCTTCCATACAGGGCAGTTATACACCCTTCCATACCAGGCCTATTCTGGCACTTCTCTCCTACATGTACAAATCATAATTTTTTTGCTAGAAAATTACGCAGAACCCCCAAACATTATATATTTTTTTTTAGCAGACACCCTAGGGAATAAAACGACGGTCATTGAAACCTTTTATCTTGCACGGTATTTGCGCAATAATTTTTCAAACGCCTTTTTTTTGGAAAAAAATTGTTTCATGAATTAAAAAAATTAAAAAACAGTAAAGTTAGCCCAATTTTTTTGTAAAATAGGAAAGATGATGTTACACCGAGTAAATAGATACCTAACATGTCACGCTTTAAAATTGCGCACACTCATGGAATGGCGCCAAACTTCGGTACTTAAAAATCTCCATAGGCAACGATTTGAAATTTTTTACAGGTTACCAGTTTAGATTTACAGAGGAGATCTAGTGCTAGAATTGTTGCTGGCACTCTAACGCACGCGGCGATACCTCACATATGTGGTTTAAATGGCGTTTACATATGTCGGCGGGACTTGCGTGTGCGTTCGCTTCTGCGCGCAAGCTACCGGGGACAGGGGCGTTAAAAAAATAAATTTTATTTCTTTTTTTCTTTTTATACATTTATTTCTTTTTTTACACTTTTTTTTTTAATTTTTTTTTTTTTTGATTACTTTTATTCCTATTACAAGGAATGTAAACATCCCTTGTAATAGGAATGTGTGTGACAGGTACTCTTTATGGAGAGATGCGGGGTCAATAAGACCCCACATCTCTCCTCCAGGCTGGAAAGCATGAAATTGGTGAAAAAAAATTCACCGATCTCATGCTTGCTGTTGCTTAGCAGCCGCAATCGCGGCTTTGTTTACTTACGGGACCCGGGCGTGACGTCATCACATCGCGCCCGGGTCCTCCGACGGTCATAGAGATGACTGGTGACCATCTGGTCACCAGTCATCTCTATGCTTCCTGCGAGCGCCGGACGATTCGTTCTCCGGGCCCCCGATGGCACGGGAGAGCCCGGAGAAGCACCGGATGGCGGCGGGAGGGGGGGGATGTCCCCTCCCGCCGCCTGTAAGAACGATCTAGCGGCGGAACCGCCGTTATGATCGTTCTTACGTTGTGAAGAATCGCCGGCACAAGAGAAGGATATCTGAATGATGCCTCTAGCTCCAGGCATCATTCAGATATCCCCCCCACAAAGCCCAGGACGTCATATGACGTCCACTCTGAACGGCAGAGGTTCTTTGTGGACGTCATTTCACTATGGGCCGGTAGGGAAGTGGTTAAAGGAGTTGTAAAGGAAAAAAAATGTTTTTGCTGAAATTACTGTTTACAGGGTATAGAGACATAATAGTTGACAGATTCATTTTAAAAATGATTAAAAATAGATAAAAATCAATCATATAATGTACTTGCAGTTTCTAGTTTCGTTTTTGCATGTTGTTTCCTGCTTCTGTGATGTACAGAGCCAATACAGGGCAGTGATGGTTTGGAAAACTAAACTGACTGGTGCTGAGGGGTTTTAGACGCACAGTAAACGCACCTCCTTGATTAGTGACCAGTACTGTGGTTATCAGGAAACAGACAACCAGGAAGTGTGGAGATCAGAGAAGAATTACAGCAACTTGAGAGCAAAAACGAACAATGAGGACATGAAAACAGCACTGCATTAAGGTAAAGGAAGCTATTTAGATAAAAAAAAAAAAATTCCTTTACAAACCCTTTAAGAGCCCAGCCGTGGGTCGCGCACGTGAACCGGTCCTAAGCTCCGCGCCTGCGGGACCAGCGGACCTGATCGCCGCTGGTGTCCCGCGATCGGGTCACAGGAGCTGAAGAATGGGGAGAGGTGAGTGTAAACACACCTTCCCCGTTCTTCTCTGTGGCAGTGACACTGATCGTCAGTTCCCTGATATAGGGAACGACGATCAGTGATGTCACGCCTACAGCCACGCCTCCCTACAGTAAGAATCACTCCCTTAGGGCACACTTAACCCCTTAGCGCCACCTAGTGGTTAATCCCTTCACTGCCATTGTCATTTTCACAGTAATCAGTGCATTTTTATAGCACTTTTCACTGTGAAAATGACAATGGTCCCAAAAATTTGTCAAAAGTGTCCGATGTGTCCGCCATAATGTCGCAGTCACGAAAAAAAATCGCTGATCGCCGCCATTACTAGTAAAAAAAAAAATTATTATTAAAAATGCCATAAAACTATCCCCTATTTTGTAAATGCTAAAAATTTTGCGCAAACCAATCAATAAACGCTTATTGCGATTTTTTTTACCAAAAATATGTAGAAGAATACGTATCGTCCTAAACTGAGGAAAAAAGTTTTTTTTATATATATTTTTGGGGGATATTTATTATAGCAAAAAGTAAAAATATTGCATTTTTTTCAAAATTATCGCTTGTTTATAGCGCAAAAAATAAAACCGCAGAGGTGATCAAATACCACCAAAAGAAAGCTCTATTTGTGGGGAAAAAAAGGATGCCAATTTTGTTTGGGAGCCACGTCGCACGACCGCGCAATTGTCAGTTAAAGCGACGCAGTGCCGAATCTCAAAAAGTGGCCAGGTCCTTTACCTGCATATTGGTCCGAGTCTTAAGTGGTTAAGGGGGGCGTGTCCTATACCTACATGCTTTTCCTAATAGGGGTCCCTCGTTCCAATTTCAGAAAGTTGGGAGCTATGCCAAAGCTTTTCTTGGCCACACTTCTCTTCTGGCTCACAGGGGTGAATTTACACTCCTATGACTCATAATCAGCTGACAGTGGGCTAAAGCCTATTTCACAGAGCAGCTCCAGGCTCTGGAAGGATCCCAACCATATTTTTGGGACCCACCCAGATGCCCGATTGGCAACTGGATCTGCGTATGGCTGAGTCAGAACCAGCCGCTCTGACTCCCCTCTCCTGCCTGGTGCTCCAGTGAATGTTGTCAGTCACCGCTCTCTGCTCCAAGCTGACCAAGAACCGAGTGGTCGTGTGATCGCTTAGTTCTTGGGCTTAGAGCAGCATGGAGGGGATAACCTGGCTTTGTTGTTTTGGATTCCCACACTTCTCCTTTAAAAGCAACCTGTTCGGATAGCACAGGATATGGAATCTGTCCTTGCCCACATATTTTTAAATGTGCACGTTCTTGGACTGTACTGCTTAACCACTTAAGGACCCGACCAATATGCTGCCTAAAGACCCAAGGTGTTTTTACAGTTCGGGACTGCGTCGCTTTAACAGACAATTGCGCGGTCGTGCGACGTGGCTCCCAAACAAAATTGGCGTCCTTTTTTCCCCACAAATAGAACTTTCTTTTGGTGGTATTTGATCACATCTGCGGTTTTTAGTTTTTGCGCAATAAACAAAAATAGAACGACAATTTTGAAAAAAAATGCAATATTTTTTACTTTTTGCTATAATAAATATCCCCCAAAAACATATATAATATTTTTTTTCCTCAGTTTAGGCCGATACGTATTCTTCTACCTATTTTTGGTATAAAAAAAAAAAAATCGCAATAATCGTTTATCGGTTGGTTTGCGCAAAATTTATAGCGTTTACAAAATAGGGGATAGTTTTATTGCATTTTTATTTTTTTTAATACTAATGGCGGCGATCAGCGATTTTTTTTTCGTGACTGCGACATTATGGCGGACACTTCGGACAATTTTGACACATTTTTGGGACCATTGTCATTTTCACAGCAAAAAATGCATTTAAATTGCATTCTTTATTGTGAAAATGACAGTTGCAGTTTGGGAGTTAAACACAGGGGGCGCTGTAACATTTTGGGTTCACCTAGTGTGTGTTTACAACTGTAGGGGGGTGTGGCTGTAGGACTGACATCATCGATCGAGTCTCCCTAATAAAAGGGATCACTCGATCGTTGCGCCGCCACAGTGAAGCACGGGGAAGCCGTGTTTACATACGGCTCTCCCCGTTCTTCAGCTCCGGGGAGCGATCGCGACAGGGCGGCTATAAACGAATAGCCGCGCCCTCGTCCCGGATCGCTCCTCGAGCGGACCCGACCTCCGCATGTACCGGGAGGGGGGGGTTCCCGATCGGACCCCCGACCCACGTCAAGCAGAGCACGTACAGGTACGTACATGTGCCTGTCCATGCCATTCTGCTGACGTATATCTACATGCGGCGGTCTGGAAGTGGTTAAAAAGAAAACTGCTATGTGAGAAACATGGAGGAGGCCAATGCTAGCTTCCTCTAAAAATTCTAAAAACCCATTTGTTTTGTTGACCATCTTACTTCCTTTGGGTTAATGACCTGGAACAAGCATACAGACTGCTGACTTTTCTAGACTCACTTCTTGGAAGTTCAAAAACTGAAACCAGAAAGTCAGCATGACAGTCAGGCAACTAGCATTTTGCAATCAGCAGTTGCAGCTCCTGTGTCATGACAGGTTAACCCGAGTCACTGACCACAACGCGTATCAGGTATCCAGTAATTTTTCTAACTGGCTGGATTATTTTTTAGTCTGACTCAGTATAGCAAGGATAATGGTCAGCATGGTCAGGTTACTTATGCCTATCAATTTACCGTGCTGTGTTGTAAATAGAGTTTAAAAAAAAATAGCAGCACTGAAAGTGTAAAGCCGCATACACACGACTGTTTTTCAGGACGTGAATTGTTATTTTTTTTAATTGGTCATTAAAAACGACCGTGTGTTGGCTCCAGAGCATTTTTCTCGACGTGAAAAATGGTCATTAAAAATTTAGAACATGCTCAAATTTTTCTCGTCGTGAAAAACGATTGTGTGTAGGTTTTAACGACGGGAAAAAAACGTGCATGCTCAGAAGTTAGTTATGAGACAGGAGCAGGGCTGTGGAGTCGGAGTCGGAGTCGAGGAGTCGGAGTCGGGGGAAATTTTGGGTACCTGGAGTCGGAGTCGGCAAACAATGCACCGACTCCGACTAAATTTAGATTGGAATAAAAAAAAAAAAAAAAGCAAGTTTAAATGTCCCAATTCACAAAAAGTTATAATTAATGACTTCTCTACTGTAAGAATAAAGACCAATGCATGCAGTGCCTCACGTAACCGCAAAACGAACACGTTAAGTGACCGTGAAGAAGCATGCTTTTCATGTGCTTCACTATATGGCACGCAACGCACAATTAGGAGCTGCAATACTTATACTTTCCATAGTGTTGTGTTCTGCTTTTACAGGGAACGCATGTTAGAGAACCAGTAAGTGTCCAAATAAAAAAATTCCAACAGGAGTTTTATAAAGCACTAAAAGAAGTTGAAAAGTATGATCGCTCATCCAAACTTACTGTTGAAGAAGCCATCCTTGTTTATCCAGAGATCGTTAGTGATGTGGCCAGAATAGTTACTGCAATGCCACCCACCCAAGTCAGTGTCGAAAGATTATTTTCAGCCCTAAAAATAATAAAGTCTGACTTAAGAGCCTCTATGAAAGAGGATCTGGCAGAGGCAATTCTCTTCCTTAGAACTCTACATTGAATTGATTTGCATTTGCTAAGCCTAGAACTACATTTCAAGATTAATATAAACCATTTCTAGGTTTTACAGATTTTGTTTTTGGTTCATTATAGATAAGCTTTGTTTTTGTTCTAAAACAACCAAATAATGTGGTTTGTATTTTTGAACTGGTAAAGATCCTGTTCCTGATGTTTATGCCTGCTGCTACTATCCAGTCACTTGATGGTTTTCATTGTGTTTTGTCTTTTGCTTAAACTGTGCAATACAGTAGACTGTTGGCTTCCCAGCCAGTAGTCCTGTGGTAGGTTGCGTTTCTTTCACTCAAGGAATGTATAAAATACATTCGCATATTAATACAGAGGAGTCGGAGTCGGGGAGTCGGAGTCGGAAGTACATAAAACTGAGGAGTCGGAGTCGGAACATTTATCTACCGACTCCACAGCCCTGGACAGGAGCGCTCGTTCTGGTAAAACTAGCGTTTGTAATGGGGCTAGAATTATTGCTCTCGCTCTACCAATCGCGGCGATACCTCACATGTGTGGTTTGAACACCGTTTACATATGCGGGCGCTGCTCACGTATGTGTTCGCTTCTGCGCGCAAGCTCTTCGGGACGGGACGCGTTTTCTGGCTCCTAACTTTTTTAGCTGGCTCCTAGATTCCAAGCAAATTTGTCAAACCCTGGATTAGATGCACCTCTTCTCTTTTATACTCATTTGTGACATGACCCTACTCTTATATCAAGACATCGCTTGTATATTAAGTCAAAATGTGAAAAAAATCTTGTCTTACAAAACTCTCTCAAACCAAGTTACTCTCAAACCAAGGTTTTACTGTATTTTGAAGAAAGCTGCCACCAAATGAGCTAATGTGGAAAAAGTAGTAACAATTTTAACCAAGCAGAGGATGCAAGTGCTGGAAAAACTTTTTGTTAGTGGCAAATATAGGAAGCCGCAGTGCCCACGTCAAGTCTCCTCCGTGAAGGAGCTGCGGTGGCTCAACGCGATTGGCACTGCGCTGACAAGCCATTCACCTCTGCAGCTAGGGGTTCGGTTCCCGGCTACATGTGAATTGAGTTTGGTGGTCTCAGCCCGGCTCCCGGTGGGTGTGCTATGCGAGGTAAGCCTGCGCTTAGTACGCCCACCCCCCTCCCACAAAAACCACCACACTTACACGCACTCGAAATTGGGTTAACACACACGCACTTTGACCACGCGGTCTCTTAAAGAGAGGCGAAGGACTAACGGGGCTGGTTGAGCGGGCTAATCCTCTCACTCCCTTATAGGGAGTCCCTCTGCCCCGTTGGGCTTCAAAGCGGAGCAGGTAGGGCGGGCTGTGTGGGAGGACCCCCTCACACACCCGCCATTGCCACCCGGGGCATGGAGAAAGGTGGCAGATTGCCTCTGGGGGAGGCCTGCCTACTCCCAACTCCTGCAGTCCGGCTCCTCTCTCGAGTACACGCACAAAATACACAAAAAAAAAAAAAGTCTCCTCCGTGCGAGAAATCGCTCTAGTGTGAACGGTGACTTTAGAACATAATCGAAACTGAAGATTCCCAAACCTATTTAACTTCTATGTGATTCTGTTATCATGTAGATGTTTTACTTCCAGATAGGATCTCATTTTGTACAGTGCTGAAAAGGGGACAGTACTATATAATTCAATCAAAAGCTGGAGAGGGACAGGTAGAAAACATGGAAAGGTCACATTAAGGGTTTTCTCCATTCCACATCAATTGCCAACCATCTGGCATAGACAGGAAAAAATGACACCATCTGCCAGGAGCCTGGCACCAGCACAGTCACTTAATGTAACAGATTCTCAATTACACAGGAGGGGAAGCGTCACAAAGTGCTCTGGATTGGCAATTAACCAGCTCTGTGCGCTTCCATCTAGGGCAGCCTGGGCTTCATTATAGGGCTCTTTGAAGAGCTCCGATTGGAAGACATTTCAATTTCATTTCCATTTGGAGGAGAAGATGAGGTGCCGGTGGTTCTTACATTTTAGAATGAGGAAGAGATGCAGCAAATTGTTCCCCCAAATACGGAAATAAGTGATGAGGGGAGCTGATGGAGACAAGACGCTCCTGACCGTATTCTACAGATATCTGTGACACAGAGCTAATCAAATATCTCAACTCTATGGGCCTTATGGGCTTTGGTCTCCAAGACCCCTTTCACACTGGAGCCATTTTTCAGGCACTTTAGCGATACAAATATCGCTTGTAAAGCGCCTGAAAAAAAGCCTCATCTGCAATTCCAGTATGAAAGCCTGAGTGCTTTCACACTGAGGCGCTGTGCTGGCAAGTCCTGGAAGCAGCTTCTCTACACCGCTCCTAAAGCGCCTCTGCCCATTGAAATCACCGGACAGCGCCGCCGAAGTGCCTCTGCCCTTTTAACCCTTTATTCAGCTGTTAGCGGGGTTAAAAGTGCAGCACAAACGACGCCCGAGCGCTGGCAGTGTGAAAGGGCTCTAAAGAATGCATTCAAAGCATAAAACAGGAGTAGCAAGCAGCCAAAAGGGTCAACAGTTCAAAATGCTTTAATGGCAACATCATGTAAAACAGCCAATAGATTTCGGGGCCCACAAGTCTAAACCAACGCCACAAAGAGCCGTCTATTGCTTCTCTTACGTATAAGAGATGGGTAGCTTCAAAAACTCCCCTAGCAACAAGCTCATATACTTTGGTTCTGTGGCTACTCTATTTAGAAAATGGTTAGTTCATATTTCCTGTGTATTTCCATTTCACAATTCAGTTCCAGTACTTTCAGTGCCTCCCATCCGCCGCAACAATCCTTGTTTTTCTGTGACAGGTTGTGAGTGATCTGGGCATTGGCCATAAAGCTGGATTCCCCAAACATTTCGCAGACGGACACCCACAAGGCTCGACGGACCCCGCGCAAGGCCGCAGACGGAACGCCGGACAAGGCCGCCGGGCACATTTTTTCCCTAAACTTCCCTTCTCAGCTTGGGGTGAGCGCTATACGCCGGCGCGCGGTATATGCCGATAAATACGGTATATTGTGAAATGTCCTCTTTATGGAGAGATGCAGGGTCAATAAGACCCCACATCTCTCCTCCAAGCTGGAAGGCATGAGATCGGGGAATTTTTTTTTAACCGATCTCATGCTGACAGCCGCGATTGCGGCTATGTTTACATCCGGGTACCCGGGCGTGACGTCATAACGTAGCGCCTGGACCTCCGACAGTCAGATGGTCAGAGATGACTGGAAATCTCTATCCTCCTCATCCGGCGCCGGCTGATTTGTTCTCCGGGCCCCCGATGGCACGGGAGAGCCCGGAGAAGCACTGGATGGCGGCGGGAGTGTCCCTTCCCGCCGTCTATAAGAACGGTCAAGCGACAAATCTGCCGCTTTAATCATTCTTATGGTGAGCAGGCTCGCCGTCTGAAAAGAAGGATATCTGAATGATGACTGTAGCTGCAGGCATCAATCAGATATCCACCCCCTAAACTCCAGGACGTCATATGACGTCCAGCGGTAGGGAAGTGGTTAAATCTGCTCCAACCCCCAGATTCCAGCTGACAAGCCAGGTACCAAGTTCCAGGCTTTTGCCTTCTTGTCTATAGTGCCCACATCACTTGCTTGTGGCACAGCTTCCCATGACTTCCATAAGTTTCACCTCTGAGTGACCCAACAGGGCCCTTAAGCCTTCCAGCCGAACATGACGACATGAGGTGCAGGTCCAAAACAAGTTGACTAAGCAGAGGAGAGCACTAAGAAATTATGATCACTGGCCAGCACTACAGGAAGTGGCACAGCAGGGAAACACATGACAGTGGATTCAGATTCAGCCACAGACTTGGTGGGCACCGATGGAAACGGGGTGTTTTTTTTTTTTTCTTTAATGGCTGGAGATGTTATTCAGTTGTAAAAGTCCTGCCTAACCCCCCGCCATTACCTTGTCAAGGTTGCTGTCTATTTTCCAGTTCAGTTACAGCAATAAGCCAATCCCAGTTTCAATTGTTTGTCAATTTCAAATTCCCAAAAAACTGTCATAGAAATTGATAAAAATGCTCTTGATGGGTACTGAAGTCGTTTTCTTAAGTTGATTTCTAAAGCAAATTTAATTAATTGTTAGGTCACTCAAAACCAGGAAACTGTGGCTAATGGAAAGCTGCCAACAAAATTGGCATGGCCAGCCGGGAAGTGGGCATTACAAAGAATCAAATTTAGGAACGAGAGTCGCTAGTAAGAAAGTGAAACCAGGAATGCAGAACATAATAAAAGGAAAATTGCAGGCAACCTTAAAATGAAGGTCAGCTTCCCTTTAAAGCCTTGTAAACTCGGACTTATAAGAGCTTTATTACAAGGCATTAAAGCCGCTTTCTTGAAACTCTTATAGTTAGGCATTACTAAACACACTGGGCTGGATTCAGGTAGATTTGCGCTTTTTTTACGGAGGCGCAGGGCAACGTTTTTGCCCTGCGCCCCTGCAAATTTACTGCGCTGCCCTTGATTCACGGAGCAGTAGCTCCGTATATTGCGTGGGCGCGCCGGCAAAATGCCCGGCGTAAGCGCGCGCAATTTAAATGATCCCGTAGGGGGCGGGAATCAATTAAATTAGGCGCGTTCCCGCGCCGATCGTAGAGCGCATGCTCCATCGGGAAACTTTCCCGACGTGCATTTCGGCAAATGACGTCGCAAGGACGTCATTTGCTTCAAAGTGAACGTGAATGGCGTCCAGCGCCATTCACGAATCACTTACGCAAACTACGTAAATTTGAATTTTCGCGACGCGGGAACGACGGGTATACGTAACATTGGCTGCCCCTGCTAATAGCAAGGGCAGCCTTACGCGAAAACCGCCGTACGGAAATGACGTAAACTGCGTACGCAGGGCTCGTGTAACGTTGTGAATCGGCGTTACTATGCAATTTGCATACTATACGCTGAGCACAACGGGAACGCCATATCTTAGGCTGCAGTCGGCGTAACGAGGTTCCTGAATCAGGAGCATTCGTTACGCCGGGGCAAGTAAGCAATTGCCCTGTGTAACTATGGTTACAAAGGCGCAATTGCTTCTTGAATCCAGCCCAGAATGTTGATGGATACTTTAACCGCTTAAGGACCGCCTCCTGCACATATACGTCAGCAGAATGGCACGGCTGGGCACGTCCTCTTTGACCCGCGGACCCGATCACCGCTAGAGCCCCGCGATCGGTCCCCGGAGCTGAAGAACGGGGAGAGCTGTGTGTAAACACGGCGTCCCCGTTCTTCACTGTGGCGCCGTCATTGATCGTGTGTTCCCTTTTACAGGGAAACACAATCAATGATATCACACCTACAGCCACACCCCCCTACAGTTAGAAACACAAATGAGGTCACACTTAACCCGTTCAGCGCCCCCTTGTGGTTAACTCCCAAACTGCAATTGTCATTTTTACAGTAAACAATGCAGTAAACAATGCATTTTTAATGCATTTTTTGCTGTGAAAATGACAATGGTCCCAAAAATGTCCGCCATAATGTCGCAGTCACGAAAAAAAATCGCTGATCGCTGCCATTAGTAGTAAAAAATTTTTTATGAAAATGCAATAAAACTATCCCCTATTTTGTAAACGCTATAAATTTTGCACAAACCAATCGATAAACGCTTATTGCGTTTTTTTTTAATACCAAAAATAGGTAGAAGAATACTTATCGGCCTGTGTATAGATCAGGACTAAATGCTGACTTCACTAGCTGCTTGCTCATTCTGAGTAAACAACAAGCATCTTCAGAAGGGAGGTCAGTAATGGACGACTACTACACGTGTCTTTTGCAACAGGGTTCCTTGCAGCCAGTTTCCCCATCTGTGCCTGATTTCCAACACTGGCTCACAAGACAAAACCCAATAAAAAGGTGCAACCATGTGATAATCTTCTACCTGGGGCTGCCTATTAGTCAATAAATTCAAAGCTTCATCCTCCATGGAATCACTCACAAAGGAAACCGTGGAAATGATGTGTGTGGATGCTTAATAGAGACCCATCACTGGGGTTCTGGCTGCACATAAAACCGGCACTCTGTACTCGGAAGCTGGAAAATTGAACGCTTTCACCTGAAATGAACAAGAAAGGCTTTATAGAATTGTATGGAGTCAAAGCGGACTGTAATGAGATACTGGCGGATGGAGCGCGTGGCCCAACTGCATTCCCGCATAGACAAATTAAAGGAAAGGGATAATGGTTTCTGGTACTGTCGATTTATATAGTGCCTTCATCTCTGTGTTGTTGCACACCAGTAACCGGTATAACAAGGCTGGGTTATAAAGATAATACCATACTTCAAAATGCACCAGTGATGAGTGCAAACAATGCACAACAATAGGCAATTGAGCTTTCCCTGTAAAATCGTGGAAAAAAAAAATCTCCAAATCTATAAATTGTTTATTCAATTTCAATTTGTCGTCTGCACGGAGCCAGCATATTCTGCCTATATTTGCAGGTGTTTCCTCCAGGTACTCCGGGTCCCTGCTAGTAGGTTAACTGGTTCTAAATGAATTTGGCCCTCGCGTGCATGTACAAATTGGCTCTGCACTTACATCACATTCTGCATGCTGTTCTCAAGCTTGGCCAAATGAAAAGGGTTTGCAAAAGACCTGCTGACCCACCTTGTAAAAGAAAATGTGTCCTGGCAATTAGCTGTGGGACACGGCCCTATTCAAAGCAATGGGAGGCTGCCGAATCCCACCGCGAATGGCAGCCACATGCATGTAATCACTATGTGGCAATTACTTGCCTAGGATCGGTCCTGGACACAGACTCAGTCTGGCCTTTTACATACACTCACTCACCGGCCACTTTATTAGGCACACCTTGCTAGTACCAGGTTGGACCCCCTTTTGCCATTAGAACTGCCTTAATTCTTCGTGGCATAGATTCAACAAGGGAAAAATAAATATCCCCCCCCCCCCCCCCACTAAATAGATAATGACTAAACTGCTGCAAGCACTGAGAAGGTTAAACCGAAACCACAGAAAATAAGTAGAAGTAGTGCTGCGCTGTATAAATCTAAACATAAATAGCCATAATGAAATAAACTGAAATCCACCATAGCTGTGGCAATAACAAAGTGACAATGTGCAAATGATCAGGTGACTTAGTGCAAATACGTGCCACGTTCCTCAAGGCAATACTCTAAGGCCCTGTACACACGGTCGGACAAAACCTATGAGAATGGACCGACATTCAGTTTCATCGGTCCAAACCGACCGTGTGTATAGCCCATCGGTCTGTTTTCCTAAGGTCCAAATTTTTAAAACATGCTTCAAAACCGAACCGATTGACCGCTGCCCCTATCGGTCCAAACCGATGGTTAGTACAGAAAAGCATCGGTTCAAAACCCGCGCATGCTCAGAATCAAGTCGACGCATGCTTGGAAGCATTTAACTTCGTTTTATTCAGCACGCCGTGTGTTTGACGTCACCGCGTTCTGACCCGATAGTTTTTTGGAAACGATGGTGTGTACGCACATCAGACCACTTCAGCGGTGAACCGATGAAAACGGTCCGTCGGACCATTCTCATCGGTTTGGAACGACCGTGTGTACGGGGCCTAAAAAGAAAAAACAAATAAAAATAAATTATATATATATATATCATTGACATTTGACATTTTTTATACAGTATGTTCTGTGCAATTTGCGCTTTAACAGCTTTGTGACCAGCAAATGAAAATGTTTTCTTTCATAATGTCTTTTGACCGAGTTTCAATTCCTCATATTATCGGGAAAATGTGTAATCTTTCATTATCTTTTAAAAAAAATGTCACATGACAAAAATCAGGTATTTGTACTCGGTGTCAAAAAAGTGGCATCGGTGCATCCCTAATGCGTGATCTTATCTTCTGTGCAGAGTATCTTTATTAAGTGCAAAAGTGATTTCTTATCTTCAGTGCAATACACTAGTGTATTAGGTGTCCCCTTACCTCACGGCTGTAAGGTGACAGCATGTAAGTATATCTTTAACCACTTAAGGACCGGGCCTCTTTCTGAGATTTGTTGTTTACAAGTTAAAAAACTTTTTTTTGCTAGAAAATTACTTCCAGAAGTGATTAAAGGTGACACGTATGCTCCCTACGTGTCCAGGAATTCACCGACCTCCCGATCTGGCGTTTTGGGTATTTGGTTGTGTGTATCCATCTCTGGATTCTAAAACACGCTGCCAGTTGTGGCCAGTATCAGCGTGACCTCGGTGGGTTAAGTATACGGGGTGTAGAGGGAAGAAGGAGGTAGGGGTACTCTGTGTAGTATGTTTAAAATAAAATGTATTGCAGTAAAAAGACTTGAATACTGACATTTCATAACAATTCAAAACAAAAAACGAGCTCGCCGTCGTTACTTCCGGTGCCTGAACATCCCGACTCGTGTTCGTCACGGGAAGTGACGTCAGCGAGCTCGCTCGTCAGGTGTGAGTATAGAGGTCGAGATGCTAAGAGGGCTCCCCTTGCGGCAGAGTGCAGCGCGCCCCTGGAGTTGGGAACAGCGAGGGCGGTGCCCAAAGAAGCACGGTTGGCCAGGTGCTTGTTTGCAGTCAGATGAGCTTAGCCACTGAGGGATGACTGAAGCAGGCAGAGCTGAACTTGCTGTGTTCAGGTAAACAGAGAAACCAGGAGCCAGGCCAGGGGTCAAACACAGATAAGTCAGTCCAGAGCATACACAGGTGCAAGCCAAGGTCATACACAAGCAGGGTCCAGGTACAAGCCGAAAGGTCAAGCCGGGTGATCAGGAAGCAGTAGCAGAGTCCAGAAGCAGACCAAGGGTCAAACTGGGAGATCAGGAAGCGAGGTCAAGGCAAGCCGGGTCACAGTGGACACAGACAGGAAGGTCAAGGTATACAAGGAGCTGGAGGAGATAATACAGCAATGTCCTGTAGTCACAGGCTGGCATAAAAAGGGCCATTGGCGCCAGCGTCTGTCAGGCCACTTGCGTGTCGTCGTGCACGCGCAGTATGTGCGGCACGCGCTTGTGCACGTCTTGGGAACCTCTGTGGGCATCCATGAAGGTTCTGGGCAACATTGCCAGTTCCATGACAGCCATGTCCCTGACATCGCTGCTCGTTTTTTGTTTTGAATTGTTTATGTTATGAAATGTGAGTATTAAAGTCTTTTTACTACAATCATTTTTTTTTTAAACTTACTAAATCATGGAGTACCCCTTCCCTTCTTCCACCTCTTACACAAACACAATCCTTGAACCTACACAGACCTAAAGAAACTTCTACAAATACCAAAGAAGTGTCATATGAAATTCTTATATGGGGAAGTCGCGTGATAAGTGACGCAATGCGTTGGGCGGAGCCAGGAAAGTCACTTTTGGTAGTGCATTAGCATTCCTATTAAATAATAATTTCAAATACTATTTACACCAGGGATATGCAATTAGCGGACCTCCAGCTGTTGCAGAACTACAAGTCCCATGAGGCATAGCAAGACTCTGACAGCCACAAGCATGACACCCAGAGACAGAGGCATGATGGGAATTGTAGTTTTGCAACATCTGGAGGTCCGCTAATTGCATATCCCTGATTTACACCATCATCAGGGTCAGATCTAGCCTTCATCAGGGTCTGATCTGGAGGGTGCAATTAAAAAAAGAATTAGAGGCAAACTGTCAATACAGAAAAAAGCTCCGGGCCAGAACAAGATAATTTAATTTTTGGTAGAAAAGGTCATAAAAACAGTCAACACATTTAACTACTTGCCGTCGCCGCACCGTCATTTTACGTCCACAAGGTGGCTCTCCTAGGCGAGACCACGTAAATGGACGTCCTACCCTTTAGCCGCCACTAGGGGCGCACGCGCGCCGCCGGAGGCGCGCGCGCGCGCCCCCCGCTCGCCCCCGACTCCCGTGCGTGTGCCCGGCGGGCGCGATCGCCGCCGGGCACACGCGATCGCTCGGTACAGAGCGGGGAACGGGAGCTGTGTGTGTAAACACACAGCTCTCGTTCCTGTCAGCAGGGGAAATGCTGATTTTCTGTTCATACAATGTATGAACAGAAAATCAGTGTTTCCCCAAGTGAGGCCACCCCCCCCCCCCCACAGTAAGAACACACCCAGGCATACTTAACCCCTTCCCCGCCCCCTAGTGTTAACCCCTTCACTGCCAGTGGCATTTTTATAGTAATCTAATGCATTTTTATAGCACTGATCGCTATAAAAATGCCAATGGTCCCAAAAATGTGTCAAAAATGTCCGAAGTGTCCGCCATAATGTCGCAATACCGAAAAAAAAATCGCCGATCGCCGCCATTACTAGTAAAAAAAATATTAATAAAAATGCCATAAAAATACCCCCTATTTTGTAAACGCTATAACTTTTGCGCAAACCAATCAATAAACGCTTATTGCGATTTTTTTTACGAAAAATATGTAGAAGAATACGTATCGGCCTAAACTGAGGAAAAAAAATGTTTTTTTATATATTTTTGGGGGATATTTATTACAGCAAAAAGTAAAAAATATTCATTTTTTTCAAAATTGTCGTTCTATTTTTGTTTATAGCGCAAAAAAAAAAAAACGCAGAGGTGATCAAATACCACCAAAAGAAAGCTCTATTTGTGGGAAAAAAAGGACGCCAATTTTGTTTGGGAGCCACGTCGCACGACCGCGCAATTGTCTGTTAAAGCGACGCAGTCCCGAATCGCAAAAAGTACTCTGGTCTTTGGGCAGCAATATGGTCCGGGGGGTAAGTGGTTAAGGGGCAACAACCCTCCATCTTCTTTAGGTCTCACTCAACACAGGATAAAACTTGAATAGAGGAAACATTGACTGCACAGAATTATATTAGAACCGGTACTAAATTCAGATTTTACCCTGTGCTGAGCCCTGATGAAGAGGGAAAAGTACTGTCCCTGAAACAAGTTGGCTGTTTTTATATGACTTTTTGCTACCAACAATTAAAATCATTTTGGACTCTTATCTGGTTTTGGTTTGGCGCTCCTTTGTGCATCTCTATGGTTTAGGTTACTCTTGGGTGCCCATCGAGAGATGGTGTGGGAGTCGCCTCGCCAGAGCCATTGTGCTTGTTTGAAGTTTTCCTTCATCTGACTAAATGTTCTCAACGCATCGGAGTATGTTATTCTGGTACACGGTGTGCGAGGCACTGACAGTCTGTCATACAGTGTGACGAGAGGCAGGGAACCTGTTCAATCGACGTGCTTCTACGCCACAAATAACCTGGAAGAAATGAAGTAATGTGGGCCACCGCCCTACACCCGTTCCCGATAATCATAGTACCTGCCATACAAGGGAAGCTTCATTTATGTTTTTGTCAGTGTAATTGTTCAAAAGCTTTACACAGAGGTAGACCCATGCATAATGACAGTACCTCTGTACATAAAATATGGGCAGTAATGCCGGACAGTATCAGACGATATGGATGCGTCAGGACAGCCCTGCTGTGTTTGATTGTCTCCTCGGCCAGATTGTTACCGCTTTAGACACAACAGAAGAATGCTGCAACCTGCTGGCAAGATTAACCACTAATCCTTTTAAATTCATCCCAGCAGAGATCAGTGGTACCCTGGCGGATATCAGGGCTGTTTAGCTTTGTTACTAATCATACAGGTCAGCTCATGTGAGCCTTTGTCTCCCGCACAGGTTAATTAAACATTTTCTCTAAGCCTTTGATAGGCTGGCACTAATCTACACCTCCGTGGGGTATCCGGCAAACTGCTTTACTCTATGGGGACATATATGGGCTCAACCAATTATAACTGGGCCTTGTTTAGGAAAATCTAAAAGAATATTTGTCTGTGTTGGGTTAAAGCGAACCTGTGGCTCAGCTATGGAGAATCAAGTAATTTACTGTATTTTTAAGAAACAATACATGAGTCGTAAAACAAGCACTTGCTGACATCTGCAGTTGCAGACACTGGAAGTAATTCATCAACAAATTATACAACAAAAGCCTAGTGTCGAGTTGCGTCTAACCCGTCATGCCTCTGAATATATATGTTCGGAGGTGTTTGGCAGGCAGTGAGGCACTGCACACAGTTGTGAGGCATTTGCGGTGCTCCCCCCCATTCACTAGAATGGGTCATGTTCGGAAAGGCTTACTGCCCAAAGAACGCAACAGGAGCGATCGTAAAGCATCACAACCATGGCATTTAAACACCCCCCCGTCTGCAACAGAGAAAGGCTCAGTGCAAGGATTCAAAGGGTGCAAGCACTAATCTCACTGGGACATGAGGCTCTAATGGAATGCGGTGTGTGTGTGCGCGTCATTTCAACAGATTGTCCAATCCATGCAAATGATCATAAACCGCTTTATTGAAGGAATTCACCGCACACTGGGATTGTTTTGATTGGTCAAAGGACATGTCAGACTATCACAAAGTTGGATTAAACTTCAAGTCAGATGGATGTAGGACCAATGTAGGACTGATGTCGCAGAGCAAAGTAGGATGAAAGTCGTATGACTGTCGTGTAGTATAGTGTGAACCCAGCCTGAATGGTGAAACAAAATAAGTTCAATGAAGAACCAATTGGTGACAAAATATGCTGAATGATCCACACTGAGAAATAAACTCGGCGTTGCAATCCAATTCAGAAATAGTCGGCAGATTGAATAACCACAATCGCAATGAGATCACCAGGGATGGTGCGTCCTCCACCTGGGGTAAGGGGTAAAACACCCTTACCGGAAGTTGTGGACTCCCCTAATTGATAAAAAAAAATAAAAAATTATTTGTGAAAGTATTCTTAATTTACAGAGTACAAATCCCGGAAGTGACATCAGCGGAAGGGGGATGACAACCAGCACTGAATGCAATCAGGAAGTGAGTCATCAGAATGGGTATGGAGTTGGGTGTATGGGATTGTATTGTGTTTTTTATTTTGTTTGTTTATTTTTTTGAGGTTGAACTGGATGGACTTGTGTCTTTTTTCAACCTGACTAACTATGTAACTATGTAACTATGTAATGGTAACGTGTTTCGGAAATACTCATTGGTTCCTTCTTCAGCCAATGACGACAACATCGTAGAAGCCCATCTGATGACTCACTTCCTGCTTTCATTCCATGCTGGTTGTCGTCCCCTTTCCTCTGATGTCACTTCCAGGATTTGCACTCTACACTGACCCAGACATCGTTACTGTGTTCCTAGAGCCTGCAGCGTCCACCGGCCGTTTTTTCCTGGATTCTATACCGGAAGTTATACATACAGGGACCTTCCTGTCATCGGAACATCTGGATACACTTACTGGCCCGGATTCAGATAGAATTGTCTATCGGCGGGCGTAACGTATCGCAGATACGTTACGCCGCCGTAAATTAGGGCGCAAGTTCCATATTCAGAAAGGACTTGCGCCCTATGTTACGGCGGCGTAACGTATGTGTGTCGGCGTAAGCCCGCCTAATTCAAATGTGGATGATGTGGGCGTGTTTTATTTAAATTCACTGTGACCCCACGTATTTGACGTATTTTACGAACAGCGAATGCGCCGCTCGTGAAAAAATCCCAGTGCGCATGCTCGAAATTACGCCGCAAGTAGTCATTGCTTTAGACGTGAACGTAACTTACGCACAGCCCTATTCGCGAATGACTTACGCAAACGTAAAAATCGACGCGGGGAACAACGTCCATACTTAACATAGGCTATGCCTCATATAGCAGGGGTAACTTGACACCGGAAAAAGACTAACGTAAACGACGTAAAAAAATGCGCCGGCCGGACGTTTTTGAATCGGCGTATCTACCCAATTAGCATATTCCTTGCGTAAATATACGGAAGCGCCACCTAGCGGCCAGCGTAAATATGCAGCCTAAGATACGATGGTTTAAGACACTTACGCCGGTCGGATCTTAGGGAAATCTATGTGTAACTGATTCTCTGAATCAGTCGCATAGTTACGACCACGCACACTCAGAGATACGACGGCGTATCCGGAGATACGCCGTCGTATCTCCTTTCTGAATCCGGGCCACTGTATTTATTGGCGTATAACACTCGCTTTTTTACCCTGAAAATAGAGGGTAAACTATGCCTGCGTGTTATATGCAGGGGGCTTTGGAAAGTTTTTTTCCCTGAAACTTTCCTCTTAAAGTTAGGGTGCGTGTTATACGCCATTACATGTTACTTCTCATCCTTTATCTTGTAAGTGTTTCTAATCCTTTTGGGGATATTGAAAAGTTCTTATTCTGCACTTAGAGGCGTTTTTTTTCTTTTTATCGGTTTATTATTAGAGATCGCTTTCTCCCTCTGAGTGCGGCCTGAAGTGTATGAAGATTTCTACCCTTTCCAAAGCAGACTTCATTTGCTAGGTCCTGATATCCGGAGCGCCCTTGATATTACTTTTTCTATATGCCACAATGCAGCAAGGCAACAGGCATTCGATACACAAAGAAGCATGCAGACACTGAAGATCGTTGAGCAAGCATTTCTCCAACAGTGCTGCTCAGCGGCACAAACACAAATTCACGGCTTTCTTTTACAGGTCGGATTTTGCTTAAAAATTTGCTTAGTGAGCCTTTTTACAATTCAGCGAACACAACAGAAAATATTTCAGAAACCAGACAAAAAAAAAAAAAGCCTTCCATGAAGTCAGGGCTCAAACAGTTTTTAGAAAACGGAACCAATTTTTTCACTTCTTCTTAGACTTTCCTAAAAAAAGAAATACAACTTCATCTTCCAAAAGTTAAGCGGCGCCTGTAAGATGAAGTAGTGGTGGAGCATGGCGGGAAAACTGTGCACAAAGCACCACTGCTGGACAAGCAGAAATTAAACCATGACAGGAGGATTTTAACCTCCCTCTGAACTGCACTCTAAAAAAAAAAAAAAACGGTCTCTAATATCCAAAACACAGATCCTCTTTAAAGCAATATTCTGCTGGTCTACTTGACCATGGCCACTATATTCCAAGGCCAAGCACGCCGCAGTCTGTTTAGGCTTTCTGAAACAGCTGTATAGTTAAGCTGGAAGCAGATGGATTACGCAGATTCTTCAGACATTCCCAATACGTATGAACCAAAATAAATAAATCCACCCCCAGAAAAGGATCTATTTGCATAGAAAACATAAGGAGCCGGATTTGCAGTTGGCTGCAGCTCGCAGAGTTTCATTTTGTTGAGTGGGTGCAATGAGATATGAAGTCACTGCAAAGACACATTTATAAAAAGGACAAATCAGTATTGGCAGTAGAGCTATTAAAGCAGAACTCTAGGCAAGCACTTGTCTGAAACACGCCTATATGAACTGCGTTAATTGGAATGGGAATTTGTTCATTTGCAATAATGCTCTCCAAGCCTTGTGATGGTAACACCTCTGACACGCAAATAAAGACTGGAAGACGACTTCACCATTTCCCAGAACAACAAAGCAGTATTCCATGTTGCCTCCATGTCTCTAGTCTGATTACTAGACAAGTATACACCACAAGACCAAAAGTCTATGTATATCAAACTACAATGGCCAAAGGCAATTGCACACCCCACCAAATTATTGAGTCCAGGTATTTCCGGTGAAATATACGGTTAATGCTACAGCATACAGACATTGCATTTCCACACCAATGTTAACCCTCAAATCCTGTTAGACATTGTTTCTCTGCACCCCCTGCTGGGCACTATTGTTTTCCTGACCCTCTCTGGGCACTATTGTTCCCCTCACTGAGCACTAATGTTTCTTTCTACCCCCCACTTGGCCCTACAGTTAATTTCCCTCCATCCACCTCGCTGGGCACCATTGTTCCCTTACACCCCCATTACCCTCAAGGCACGCATTTCCCCTCACCCTCTTCAACCACACTGCACTCTCCCATCCTTTCAGTACTGTGGTCTACCCACCCTATGTTAGGGTAGGTACACCACACCCCCATGCTCCCTCTGGGTACTACTTTTCACTTAACCCCATTGTTTTCCTCCCACCCTTCCCCATTACTGGGCACGATTGTTCACCTAACCCCACTTTTTCTCCCACTCTTACCCACCAGTGTGCATTTTTGTTCACTTGCACAGCCCTACTGTTTCCCCAACTTCCCCATCACTGGGCACTATAATTCCCCTCACCACATGCTTGGTGCAATTTTATTTCCCTACCGCTTGTCAATGTTGCCACCTCAAAGTTGGGGCACTCGGTCTCCCACAAACACTAGCAATGGCCATTTTTTCCTCCCCCTGACCAGGAATGAAACGTGCCCTATGATAGGAACTCCTTACTGCTGTACATATACACATTATGTTGTATATTGCATGGTTCTTCTTACTATGTGCTGTGTAGTACGTTACTTAGACCTGGCCACTGCACTCTGTAAGCTGTGTAGTGTGACTGTTGCTGTGTAATTTGCAACTAATGAAGTTCTTCCTTAAGTTGGGACAAAATGTTCAGGAGGTGAGCTACCATCTAGATCAGTGATGGCGAACCTTGGCACCCCAGATGTTTTGGAACTACATTTCCCATGTTGCTCAACTACACTGCAGAGTGCATGAGCATCATGGGAAATGTAGTTCCAAAACATCTGGAGTGCCAAGGTTCGCCATCACTGATCTAGATAAAGGAAGGACCGTAGACGTGGTGTAGCTGAATTTTGCAAAAGCATTTGACACAGTTCCCCCGAAAACGTTTACTGTACAAAGTAAGGTTCGTTGGCATGGACCATAGGGTGAGTACATGGATTGAAAACGGACTACAAGGGTGAGTTCAGAGGGTGGTGATAAATTGGGGAAAACTTGGAATGGTCAGAGGTGGGAAGTGGGCCCCCCCCCCCGGGGTTCTGTGCTGTGACCAATCCTGTTTAATATGTTCGTAAACGACCTGGAGGATGGGGTAAACAGCTCAATCTCTGTATTTGCGGCCGACACTAAGCTTAGCAGGGCAATAACTTCTCCGCAGAATGTAGAAACCTTGCAAGAAGATCTGAACAAATTAATGGTGTGGGCAACTACATGGCAAATGAGGTTCAATGTAGAAAAATGTAAAATTATGCATTTGGGTTGCAAAAAAATGAATGCAATCTACTTACTAGGGGGTAAACCTCTGGGGGAATCTAGAATGGAAAAGGACCTGGGGACCTAGTAGATGATAGGCTCAGCAACGGCATGCAATGCCAAGATGCTGCTAACAAATCAAACTAAATATTGGCATCCATTAAAAGGGGGATTAATTCCAGAGATAAAACAATTCTCCCACTCTACAAGACTCTGGTCCAGCCGCACTTGGAGTATGCTGTCCAGTTCTGGGCACCAGTCCTCAGGAAGGATGTCCTGGAAATGGAGAAAGTACAAAGAAGGGCAACAAAGCTAATAAAGGGTCTGTAGGATATTAGTTATGAGGAAAGGTTGCGAGCACTGAACTTATTCTCTCTGGAGAAGAGACGCTTAAGAGAGGATATGATTTCAACTTGCAAATACCGTACTGGTGACCCCACAATAGGGAAAAAACATTTTCACGCAAGGGAGTTTAATAAGACACTTCAGGTGATCAGTTAAAATATGTAAACCTTTACCAAATATAAGAATTGTTTTCATTAAGGCCCCGTACACGCGATCGAACATGTCTGCTGAAACTGGTCCGCGGACCAGTTTCAGCAGACATGTTCGGTCGTGTGTACGGCCGATCGGACAGGATTCCAGCGTACATTTGCCCGCCAGACCGTTTTCGAGCGGGCAAATGTTTCTAAACTTGCTTAGAAACATGCCCGCTGGAATCCTGCCCGTCGGACATGTTCGGTCGTCTGTACAGACTTACCGTACATGTCCGAGCGGCCACCATCCCTCGCATGCGTCGAATGACTTTGACGCATGCATGGAAGCATTGAACTTCCAGGGCCGCGCACGTCGGCGCAGCCTCGTCACCGCGTATCGTGTATGCGCGGATTTCTGTATGATGGTGTGTACAGCCATCATACAGAAATCTCCGCGTGGGCATGTCCGCTGAAAACGGTCCGGCGGACCGTTTTCATCGTACATGTTTGCCCGTGTGTACGAGGCATTAGACTCTTTCGTTTACAACTCTTATGCCTAGTACACACGATCGGTTTTCCCAACGGTCAAAAGACCACCGGTAAAACCGAGAACCGGCTTGATCCCTTTTCCCCTGTACAAAGGGCCGGTTTTCCCAACAGGAAAACTGCCAGGAGAGCTTTGATCGGGAAAACCGGCCATGTGTATGCTCCCTCGCAGTGTTTCCCTTAGGAAAACTGCGGGGAAAAAACGCTGCGAGAAAAAAAGAGAACATGTTCTAATTTTTTTAAACTGCAGTTTTCCTGTCGGGAAAACTGCTAAGGAGCATACACACGGCCGGTTTTCCCGGCCAAAAGGAGAACACGACAATTTTCCCGACGGGAAAACCGATCGTGTGTACTAGACATTAAGCGTTCTATAGAGACTATAAATTTATAGAGACAATAAAGAATTTATATAAATGTTATAGATGTTTATAGAGACTTTCAATTCCCTATGAAACAAAGACCAGTTACTTGTATTCACTTCTTGAGCCAAACCAAATAGTTCCACTTCTTCAGCATTTGTAATTCGGAAGGGATCATCCCCAGCTGTTACCACTCCTGTCACATCTGCTGTCTTCGCATGTTTTGTACAATTAATTACACTCTTTGGTTGAGAAACAAAATTGTACGAGACAGCGGCTAGCCTGCAGCTTGTGACTCGGCCGATACGGGTCTGGCTCCGTGTCCCCATCCTACCTCCCCGAATGCGACATGCAGGCAGCCCCGTTATCACCAAAACACAGGAGAGTACCAGGCACAATTCTCATTAGATTTGACTCAATTGAAAGCCCACAGCGCTGTCAGCTGTTGGATCTGTATAATCCTCTGCTTCAGAGCTGCTATTTTTATTCTCCCATTGCCTGCCAGTAATTACAATGTTAGTAGCAGCCGAGGAAGTCCCGTCCAAGACCAAGTGACCTTGGTGACCTCCAGAAAATCACTAGGCGTTTGATACATAATAAAATAATAGACTGTGTGGTCTTTCCTGGAACCAATTCCCAGCACCGTCATTCCTGGGATTCGAAAGGCTATGTTTTATTACAGCAAAACCCTAAGGCCGCGTACACACGGTCGGACAAAACCGATGAGAATGGACCGATGTTCAGTTTCATCGGTCCAAACCGACCGTGTGTATAGCCCATCGGTCTGTTTTCCTTCGGTCCAAAATTTTAAAACATGCTTTAAAATCGAACCGATGTACCGCTGCCCGATCGGTCCAAACCGATGGTTAGTACATTTGGGTACAGTGTTGTATGACCGCGCAATTGTCATACAAAATGCGTCAACGCTGAAAATTGGTCTGGGCACAAAGGGGGTTTAAGTGCCCAGTAATGAAGTGGTTAAAACAAAAAATGAATAGCGTGTTTGTTCTGGCCCCGTGCCAAAGAATACAACCACAAAACGCTTCATAAAAGTTCTCTAGCAGCATTAGAGTGTTGTACCGTGTTAGACATTGGTTAAAGCGGGAGTTCACCCATTTCTAAAAAAAAAAATTTTCTTCCCCTAGATTCCTGCTCGTTCGGTCTAGGGGAATCGGCTATTTGTATTAAAATATGAGCTGTACTTACCCGTTTTCGAGCTGCATCTTCTTCCGTCGCTTCCGGGTATGGGTCTTCGGGAGCGGGCGTTCCTTCTTGATTGACATTCTTCCGAGAGGCTTCCGACGGTCGCATCCATCGCGTCACTCGTAGCCGAAAGAAGCCGAACGTCGGTGCGGCTCTATACTGCGCCTGCGCACCGACGTTCGGCTTCTTTCGGAAAATCGCGACGCGATGGATGCGACCGTCGGAAGCCTCTCGGAAGACTGTCAATCAAGAAGGAACGCCCATTCCCGAAGCCCATACCCGGAAGCGACGGAAGAAGATGCAGCTCGAAAACGGGTAAGTACTGCACATATTTTAATACAAATAGCCGATTCCCCTAGAGAAAACGAGCAGGAAGCTAAGGGGAAAAAGTGCCCTCTAAGGGTGAACCCCCGCTTTAATGTAGAAAGTTTGAAGTTCAAGTGATACTCTTTTTTTAATAAAGAAAAAAGTCTTTGGAATATCTCAGATCCCTTTATCAGGCTATATACATGCGTGCTATGAACAATGCTCTGCTGCAGGCTACGCTTTTCCCTCATTATCTCCCGAATGCAGGAACGGCCTCTTCACGATCGTGAACCATTGCACATATACAACTTTCTAATACTGTAAAACAAGGAAGGGAGAGGCGCTTGCCATAAAAGACAACTTTCGATTTATTGAAACCAAGCAATGCACAAACAGTTCAGCTGGTACCAAAGAATCCTATGATTAAAGCGGGGGTTCACCCTAAAAAAAATTCTAACATTACATTGAGCTCACTTCCGACATTGACAGTATGCTGATCTTTTTTTTTTTGCCGTACATACCGTTGTATCGTTATTTTTCCCCCGTCTTCCAGGTAGTGAATCCCGCGGGAGTGGGCGTTTCTATGCACAGGCTTGATTGACGTATGACAAAAGCTTCCCCCCGGCGCATATGGCCACGTCACGAGTTGCCGAAAGAAGCCGAACGTCGGTGCGCAAGCGCCGTATAGAGCCCACTCACAGTCCGGCTTCTTTCGGCAACTCGTGACGTGGCGGTATGCACCGGGGGGAAGCTTTAGTCATACGTCAATCACTTAGCCTGTGCATAGGAACGCCCAGTCCCGCGGGATTCACTACCCAGAAGCCGGGGGGGAAAATAACGATACAACAGTATGTACCGCAAAAAAAAAAAAAGATCAGCATACTGTCAATGTCGGAAGTGAGCTCAATGTAATGTTAGAATTTTTTTTTAGGGTGAACTCCCGCTTTAAGTGCCTATGAGGAGTGAAATGCGCCGGGATGTAAAGGCTACATACATGCATAACGCCTCGTGTAGGGATCCAAGTTATCCGAAAGCTTGCATCTTTAAAGCAAACATCTTTGCATAGTTACAGAAGTCCAGCATAGACCAATGTAAACATCTTGGGGTGGATTCAGGTAGGGGCGCGCAAAACTGCGGCGGCGTAACGTATGACATTTACGTTACGCCGCCGCAAGTTTTACGGGCAAGTGCTTGATTCACAAAGCACTTGCCTGTAAACTTGCGGCGGCGTAGCGTAAAAGGGGCCGGCGTAATTGCTCTCTGAATCTACCCCATACTGTTCCATACTTGGACGATCCATCTGGTAGCTGAAAATCACTGTAGTAGGTGCTGCCAATATAGTGATCATCCCAAACTTCCAGATCCTATACCTGGTGGCTGCCTGGTGAACACAGGAGGTCACTTGCTGGACACAGGCACTGTTCAGAGAACACTTTTGCATTTTCCTAATACAAAGTGTTCTTTGATGGGGACGTCCCCTCCCTGCCTCACCACCTTGCCCAATCTCCACCTTGTCCAATCAGAGAACATTTTGCACCGTTTAGGAGATATTCACCTGGGATGCAGTCAGTTATGTTAACGGCGCAATGCCAGACCTTTAGAACTTCGTGCCGGAACCATGGGCTCCCATGCACATGAACGGGAGTGACGTCATTGCGGCTCCGGCCAATCGCATAGCCGTAGCGCGTGAACCCTGAACAAAGTTTGAGGGAAGATGTCAGTCCTCTCAGCAGTGACAGCGTGCCGCTGAAAGGCTTAGTTCCAAGGTAAGTATTTCATAATGTGCTATTATGCGACGCATACTAGCACATTATGCAATTGCCATACAGGTTTTTTTTTTTTTTTTTTTTTTTTAACAGCCGTAGTTTACTTCTGCTTTAGGACAAAAAGGAAAAGCAAAGAAGTCAGAAGAACAGAGAAAGGTTCAGCAATTTCTATGGTGACACAATTGCAATGAAATGTATTCCATACAGCTTGCCTGCTTTGTAACTTATAGATTAAATTTTGAACGCAATCTAGCAGGCCTGTCAAATGTAAAATTTATACAGCGGACATGAAAAAAAACGATTAAAAGTTCTTTCAAACATTCTTTAAACTACGGCTTCTCATCCAGTAGTACCTGTACCCTAAGGGTCCTTTCACACGGAGCGGACCGTTTCTGTGTCCGCTCCGTGTGTCCGCAAAAGCTCAGCGGGGATCCTCCGTCATCCCCGCTGAGCTGTCGGCGGATAGGGCGGTCCCCGCACACTGTGCAGAGACCGCCCTGTCTTTGCTCCGCTCTCCCCTATGGGGAATCGGATGCAGACGGACCGTCTGTCCGTCTGCATCCGATCCGTTCCGCCGGACGGAAGAAAAATTGGTTTTCTTCCGTTCGCAAAAGCGGATCCCGACGGACGCAGATGGTCGCGGACGTTAGCGGATGCTCCATCCGCTAACGGACGCGATACCATAGGGAACCATTACAAGTCCGTAAACAGACTTGTAATGGACGGACGAGCGGAGCGGAAGTCTGAAAGGGGCCTAAGGGGGCCTAAAGTGTGCCAAGAAAATATCCCCCCTACACTATTACACCACCAGCCTGAACCATTGATACAAGGCCGGATGGGTCCAGGCTTTCATGTTAATGCCAAATTCTGACCCTACCATCTGAATATCGCAACTGAAATTGCGACTCATCAGTCCAGGCAGTGTTTTTCCAATCTTCTATTGTCCAATCTTGGTGAGCCTGTACAAACTGTAGCTTCAGTTTCCTGTTCTTAGTTGACAGGAGTGACACCCGGTGTGGTCTTCTGCTGCTGCCCGATGTGTTGTGTGTTCAGAGATGGTATCCTGCATAGCTTGATTGCTCAGTCATTTAATCCCCTTTCTTTCTCATTCTGATGCTCGGTTTGAATTTCAGCAAGTCGTCTTCACTATGTCTAGATGCCCAACTACATTGAGTTGCTGCAATGTGATTGGCTGATTAGCAATTGAACAGGTGTACCTAATAAAGAGGCCGGTGAGTGTATATGGTCATCTTTGGCTTTATAAACCCATTCTGCTTACAGTCACGGACCAGGATGCACCCGGGGAACCAATGTGAAATGATATCGATATGTACCGTATTTATCGGCGTATACCACGCACTTTTTTGCCCTGAAAATCAGGGCAAAATCGTGGGTGCGCGGTATACGCCGATACCCGCGCCGAGTTTTGAATACTGCGCCGACATATACCGAGCGCAGTACACTCGGGTATAGTCGGGCAGTCTCGGCTCCTTCCGCGCTCACGTCCTGGACGTACAGGACGTCAGCGCGGGTAGCCGAGCATTGCCGACAATACACGAGTGTACTGCGCTCTGTATATGTCGGCGCAGTATTCAAACTCGGCGCGGGAAACGAGCGGGGAGGACGCGAGGACGCCGCACCCGCCGAAGAGGACACCGGACCCGCCGCAGAAGGACACCCGAAGCCGCAGAAGGACGCCGGACCCGCCGAAGAGGACACCCGAAGCCGCAGACGAACGCCGGACCCGACGAGGCCGCCGATGGACGCCGCGCAAGACACCAAAAACAAGTACAAAAAAAAACTTTTTTTCCACAGGATTCGGGTCAACTTTGGGGGTGCGCAGTATATGCGGGAGCGCGTTATACCGCGATAAATACGGTAATCAGGCCTGTGTCGCTTTCACAGCAGAACATAGGAGAATACACACAATTGGCTGAGAAATGGATAATGAAGGGTTACTATAGCTGGATACAGATGAGGATGTTCTGATAGACTGTCAGGCAGAGCTGCAGATTCTGCTGTGCTGCAGTCTTAAAAGCTCCTTAGTGCTTTAAACACTTCTAAGAGGCTTGCAGACTCACAGAGCACATTAAGTATGAATGGCACCAGATTTCTTTGCACCAGTGTTCCCAAATCAGCCGACTGCGGAATGGCTCTGCGACCCAAGAACCAGTCACAGAGCGGGGCACAAATCGCATGAACCATCTGTTGGACTCGTTCCCATAAACAATGGTCCCAGAAATATCACAATGTTATTAAAAGAAAATCAAGTCACTTCTAAAATATCTTATTCATCGATCCAATGCAGCATACAAAGGCTCGGATTCATAAAGCACTTACGCCGGCGTATCTTCAGATACGCCGCGTAAGTGCACGGATGCGCCGTCGTATCTCTACGCCCGATTCTGCAAATAAGATACGCCTGAATTTTGGCTCCATCCGACCGACGTAAGTCTCCTACGCCGTCGTATCTTGGGCGCATATTTATGCTGGCCGCAAGGGGCGCTTCCATTGATTTACGTGTCGAATATGCAAATGACCTAGATACGCCGATTCACTAACGTACTTATGCCTGTTGCAGTAATCTACGCCGTTTACGTAAGGCGTGCGTCCGGCGTAAAGTTACTCCACATAAAGCAGGTGTAAGTCATGTTAGGGTATGGACCAGGGAACAGCCGTCGTATTTTACATTGTTTACGCAAGTCGTACGTGAATGGGGCTGGGCGTAGGTTACGTTCACGTCGTAGGCATTGAGCCGTCGTATCTTAGGGAGTATATGCGACGTGATTCTGAGCATGCGCGCGCATGCGCCGTTCGTTCGGCCCTTCATTTGCATGGGGTCACGCTTCATTAAAATAGTTCACGCCCACTTCCTTCCTACTTTGAATTAGGCGGGCTTACGCCGGCCAATTTACGTTACGCCGGCACAACGTTGAGGGCGAGTGTTTTGTGAATACTGTTCTTGCCTCTCTATGTTACGTTGGCGTAGCGTTATTTTCAGATCCATTAAATGAGAGATGAATCTACGATGTTCAATTCAAGAAAGCCAACCCTTATGAGAGTTCTACATTCCTCACAACAAAGCCTCATCACCCCGCTACAAACATTCAAGAGGAAGTAAAACGCGCACAATCAACACATCATTCGTAATCCTTATGCTGCTAGCATTCATAAACAGATAGGAAGGTGTATTATACTTATACTATATTTTCTTGTTTTAACCTTTTTTATTATGACATTTGTTTAGATGCTTCCTGGTCTCTGATCTAGGCCAAAATGATGTCATCCCAGAAGTCTTCATCTGCTGTTTTTCTTTCCTTCCAGCTGAAAGAAGCACACCATCATGCCAGTGTTCCGCCAGAGTGATCAAACATTCCCATAGACACACTCCTAAACCTTGTGGAGAGCCTTCCCAGAAGAGTTGACGCTGTTATAGCTGCAAAGGGTGGGCCAACTCAATATTGAATCCTACGAACTAAGACTAGGATGCCATAAAAGTTCATGTGTGTGTAAAGGCAGGTGTACCAATACTTTTGACGATAGATAGATAGATAGATAGATAGATAGATAGATAGATAGATAGATAGATAGATAGATAGATAGATAGATAGATAGATAGATAGATAGGATGGCAGCAACTGTGTTTTTCAAAACATTGACAATTGTTGGCAACACAACTGTTTATGCACATATAATAAAGATTAGTAGCATTGTGTGGCCAGCAACACATTAAAGCAGAGCTCCACCCTAAAGTGGAACTCACGCTGATAGGAACCCTCCCCCCCTCCGGTGTCACATTTGACACCTTTCAGGGGAAGGGGGGTGCAGATACCTGTCTAAAGACAGGTATTTGCACCCACTTCCGGCCACAACAGTCTCGGGCAGACTGCGGGCATGACGTCACCTCCCGTCCCATTGTGTGCTGGGAACACTCGGCTCCCAGTACACAGCGGGAGCCAATCGGCAGGCGCAGCATGACTCGCCCATGCGCCGTCGGGAACCGGGCATTGAAGCCGGAGCGCTTCACTTCCTGGTTCCCTCACCGTGGATGGCGGGGGGAGCAGCAGAGTGACGAACGATCGCTCGTCCTCTGCTGCGGACGGCGCTGGACTCCAGGACAGGTAAGTGTCCTAATATTAAAAGTCAGCAGCTGCAGTATTTGTAGCTGCTGGCTTTTAGTATTTTTTTTTTCAGCGGACATCCGCTTTAACTTTTTTTTTAGTTTGTTTAAAAGGATTTAAAGTTACATATTGCTGTATAGAATCAGTTTTTCACTACTTCTATGTAATATTTGTTTTACAAATAGAAAATGTAAAACATGACAAAGGATTCTCAGTGCACTACGCAAAAGCTAAAACACAACAAAGCAAAGACTGTTTTTCCAAGTCCCTTTGATTGAAATTTCAGCCAACTGATGAGTAGATGCTCTAATGACTCTCAATGACTCCTGACCTACTGAATGGAGAAAAGGCTACATAATATTTATATGCAATCATTTCGTTGTTTGCCTCTGTAGCAGCACAGTTATGTCCATATATATTTGGACACTGGCACAATTTTCATACTTTTGGCTCTGTATGCCACCAAAATAAAATTAAAACTAAACAATCCAAATTAATTTGAAGTGCAGACTTTCAGATTTAATACAAAGGGGATTACCATAAATATCAAGTACACATTTTAGGAACTGTGACCATTTTTATACACAGTCCCCCCATTTTCAGGGGCTAAAATATAATTGGACAAATGAATATAATCATAAATAAAATGTTAATTTTTATTATTGTGTTGAGAATCCCTTACTGGTAATTACTCCCTGAAGTCTAGAACCCATGGACATCACCAAAGACTGGGTTTCCTCCTTTCTGATGCTTTGCCAGGCTCTAACTGCAGCGGTCTTCAGGTGTTCTTTGTTTGTGAGTCTTTCTGCCTTTAGTTTTGCCTTCAGCAAGTTTAATGCTCAATTGGGTTGAGATCAGGTGACTGACTCTGCCATTGGAGAATATTCCACTTCTTTTCCTTCAGAAGCTCCTGGGTTGCTTTTTCAGTGTGTTTTGGATCCTTGTCCATCTGTACTGTGAAGCGCTGTCCAATCAACTTGCTATTGGCTGAATCTGGGCTGACAGTATATCTTTAACCACTTACCCCCCAGACCATATTGCTGCCCAAAGACCAGAGTACTTTTTGCGATTCGGGACTGCGTCGCTTTAACAGACAATTGCGCGGTCGTGCGACGTGGCTCCCAAACAAAATTGGCGTCCTTTTTTTCCCACAAATAGAGCTTTCTTTTGGTGGTATTTGATCACCTCTGCGGTTTTTAGTTTTTGCGCTATAAACAAAAATAGAGCGACAATTTTGAAAAAAAAAATATTTTTTACATTTTGCTATAATAAATATCCCCCAAAAATATAGAAAAAAACATTTTTTCCTAAGTTTAGGCCGATACGTTTTCTTCTACATATTTTTCGTAAAAAAAAAAATCGCAATAAGCGTTTATTGATTGGTTTGCGCAAAAGTTATAGCGTTTACAAAATAGGGGGTATTTTTATGTCATTTTTATTGTATTTTTTTTACTAGTAATGGCGGCGATCAGCGATTTTTTTTTCGGTACTGCGACATTATGGCGGACACTTCGGACACTTTTGACACATTTTTGGGACCATTGGCATTTTTATAGCGATCAGTGCTATAAAAATGCATTGGATTACTATAAAAATGCCACTGGCAGTGAAGGGGTTAACACTAGGGGGCGGGGAAGGGGTTAAGTATGCCTGGGTGTGTTCTTACTGTGGGGGGGGGGTGGCCTCACTAGGGGAAACACGGATCCTCGGTTCATACATTGTATGAACCGAAGATCAGCATTTCCCCTGCTGACAGGACCGGGAGCTCGTTTCATCCGTCCAAAGAATGCTTTTCTAGAACTGGTCTGATTTTTTTTTGATGTTTTTTTGGCAAAGTCTAATCTGGCTTTTCTATTCTTCAGGCTTATGAATGGTTTGCACCTTGTGGTGAACCCTCTGTATTTTCGCTCCTGAAGTCTTCTCTTGATCGTAGACTTTGACAATGATACACCCACCTCCTGGAGAGTGTCCTTCACTTGTCTGGATGTTGTGAATGGGTTTTCTTTACCATAGAGAGGATCCTGCGATCATCCACCACGGTTGTCTTCCATGGACATCTAGGCCTTTTTATGTTGCTGAGCTCACCAGTGCTTTCTTCGTTCCTCAGAATGTACCAAACTGTTGATTTGGCCACACCTAATGTTGCTGCCATCTCTAATAGATTTTTTATTTTTTTTTTGTTTTTAAGCCTTACAATGGCCCGTTTCACTTGCATGGACAGCTTCTTTGAACGCATGATGTAGGTTCACAGCAATAGATTCCAAATGCAAATACCACACTAAGAATCAACGCCAGACCTTTTACCTGCTTAATTGATGAAGAAATAAAAAGGAGTAGCCCACACCTGGCCATGAAACAGCTTTTGATTCAATTGTCCAAATACTTTTGGCCCCTTGAAAAAAAGGGGATGGCTATTAAGATCTGTAACCCCTAAACCCTTCCTCCGATTTGTATGTACATACCCTCAAAACCTGAGTGTGCGCACTTTTAGCCCATATCTATTATACAACTATAGCGTAAATATGTTTTGGTAAATACCTGGGGGGAAAAAAAACTAAAATTGTGCCCGTGTCCAAATATATATGGATTTAACTGTACCCAACGTACCATTCCTTTATTCCCCTCAAGGCCACGTTCAGCTACTGGGAGTGAAGCAGATACCAGGTACTTCCAGGTATGGCATGCAACTTTCTGCCCTTCCTCTCATATGACCTCATCTGTGCATGGTGATTGACTCTGATGTCACGTGGGGGTGGGGTGAGAGTCCTCAGCCCTGAGTAAGCGCTTAATAGACTCTGAGCTTACACACAAGCTTCCTGGTAGAAGGAAAGGAAGGAAGCTACAAGCATAAAACCAATTCTGAAGCGTTCACCCTGCTTTGCAAAGCTCAGGCTTGCTTTATACTCATTCAGCAAGTTCTAAATTGAAGCAGGAAGGGATTTTTTTGCAGAGCTCACCCAAGATAATGAAATTTCTGAAAAGGAAGAGGTTCTATGAGATGAAAGGGATATGCCACACAAGAAAATGCTCGAGGAGATCTACAACTGGCCACAATTCTATTGTCACGTTGGAATGCACAGAAAAGAGATTATGTAAAACAGGCTTTATGATGGAGCACTGATTTATGCCCGAGAGGAGTAGCATGCATATGAATACATAATCTGACGTATGTGGAACAACTTTGTGTTAATGAGACACATTACTAAGTAACGAGAAGTGAAACCTTCCCATCTTCCATTCTGCTCTCTTCTATTTTTACTGTCAGGGCAGAGTCTGTATTTCTCCAATTCTTCACTCTTCTAATAAGTACGTTTCCATGGCAAGTGATTCCCAGCTCTGGCGGAATGAAGACAGCACGCGTCGCTAGGGGATTTCACAGGAACACAGGACCTCTAGCACTATGGATGACTGTATGGATTCTAGAATAACACAATGCATATATGGCTTTACTTATAGAATCTCAAAATAGAGAGAAGGGCACTGTATGCATTATTCTGTGAAGTCAATGTGCAAAGGAGTTGTAAAGGAAATAAATAGTTTTGCTGAAATGACTGTTTATAGGGTATAGAGACATAATAGTTAACCGATTCCTTTTAAAAATGATTAAAAATAGATAAAAATCAATCATATAATGTACCTACAGTTTGTTTTGTTTTTTGCATGCCGTTTTATGCTTGTGTGATGTACAGAGACACAGAGCCAATACAGGGCAGTGATGGTTTGTAAAACGAAACTGGTTGGTGTTGTGGGGGTTTTAGACACACAGGGCCAGATTCAGATACAAGATACGACGGCGTATCTCCTGATACGCCGTCGTATCTCTGAGTGCGGGAGGTCGTATCTATGCGCCCGATTCATAGAATCAGGTTACGCATAGATATCCCTAAGATCCGACAGGTGTAAGTGTCTTACACCGTCGTATCTTAGGCTGCAATTTCAGGCTGGCCGCTAGGTGGCGCTTCCGTATGTTTACGCAAGGAATATGCTAATTAGGTAGATACGCCGATTCAGAAACGTATGTTCAGCCGGCGCAATTTTTTACGTCGTTTACGTTAGGCTTTTTTCGGCGTATAGCAGGGATATGCAATTAGCGGACCTCCAGATGTTGCAACTCTACAAATCCCATCATGCCTCTGCCTCTGGGTGTCATGCTCGTGGCTGTCAGAGCCTTGCTATGCCTCATGGGATTTGTAGTTCTGCAACAGCTGGAGGTTCGCTAATTGCATATCCCCGGCGTATAGTTACCCCTGCTATATGAGGCGTAGCTAGTGTTAAGTATGGCCGTCGTTCCCGTGCCGAGTTTTGGAATTTTACGTCGTTTGCGTAAGTCGTTCGCGAATAGGGCTGTACACGTCTAATCTAATACGTCCTTGCGGCGTACTTTAGAGCAATGTACACTGGGATATTTTACGGACGGCGCAATGAGCCGTTCAAAAAAAAACGTAAAAAACGCGGGGTCAAGTACAATTTAAATAAAACACGCCCCCAACATCCCCATTTGAATTAGGCGGGCTTACGCCGCCACACATACGTTACGCCGCCGTAACTAAGGGCACAAGTTCTTTCTGAATAAAGAACTTGCACCCAAAGTTACAGCGAAGTAACGTATCGGAGATACGTTACGCCAGCAGAAAGATCCGCTGATCTTTCTGAATCTGGCCCACAGTAATCACACCTCCTTGATTAGTGACCACAGAGAGAAGGCTCCCATTACTTTTTTTCATCAGGAAACAGACTGTTCAGAACAGAGAAGGATTTCAGCAACATCAGAGCAAAAACGAACAATGAGGACATGAAACCAGGACTGCAGTAAGGTAAAGGAAGCTATTTAGCTAAAAAAAAAAAAATTCCTTTAGTGACCCTTTAAACCAATGGAGGTCAGAAAACGAATGAGCTCCTGGCGTAGGGCTATATATACACAGCTTTTAGAACGGTTTTGGTGGTTCAAGGTTTTGTGCGTTTCTGCACAGATGAGAGAACTCTGAACAGAACAGGAAGGTCCTTGACCCTCCACAGGAGCAGCAGCATGGCCTGGGCACACACTGCCACACTTCTGATGACAATGAAGGAAGAAAAAACACACCGACGAGTCATCACACTGCTCATTCTCTTCTGGTCCGCAAATGTGCCTGATTGGCTATTAGCGCGCTCTCACCCTCTTCCAGTCATAATTTTGCTGTACAGGGAATTAGAGGAGGCTTAAAGTGGTTCTAAAAGTTTTTCACCTTAATGCAATCTATGTATTAAAGTGAAAAACCTGCTGTGCTGCAGCCCCCCTTTCTAACCTGAGCCCGATCCGATCCAGCGATGGGCACAAGAGAAGCGGCTCCCGCAGCCATCTTCCTCCTCATTGGGCAGATTGATTGCAGCAGAAGCCATTGGTAACAAAAAGTCCAGTTTGTGGTGATTTTTATTTGGAGGGGGGTGACAGGTTCTCTTTAATGAGACACGCATGCGCCTGCTAGTCAGAGCGCATGCTTCGAAACTTCGTCGCAACCGCCTGTGACATCATCACATCCAACGCTGCGCTCCAACACCAGCCTGCAGCCTCGATTAGGCCTTGGGTCTCAGTAACCTGGCCCCCCGGCAGGGCCGATCCTAGGCAGGGCGCACAGGGTGCGTTGCACCCAGGCGCCTGCAGAGGTGGGGGCGCCAAAGTGCCAGAGTTCTCCCCTCCCTCCTTCTCTCCTTGCTTGTGTCCGTCCAGAACTAGTGTTCTGAGCATAGGTGTGTGTCCGTCCAGAACTGATGTGTGAGCATAGGGCAGCCCGTCCAGCCTGGCAGTGCTCGGGGGAGGGGCCGTTCCTCTTCCTGACATGAGAGTTCTAGTTTTCAGTGGCTGCTGAGTGCTGATGTGCAGACTGGGAGTCTTAGATCACGCATTGTCTCCACAACCCCAGTTGGAATGCCTCCCACTCCCATCTCTATCTCAGGCTGCACGGAGAGAGAATCGAGGTGAGTCACAGTGTTCAGTGTGCCGTGTGCTGGGGGATGGCATCCCCAGCATCCCTTTACACATGCTCTGGGCTGCCCCTGCTCTAGATGTTTTATGGCATGATAGATTGCATAGGATACACAGCCCCTGCCCATTCCTGTGCCTAGTCCATCTACAGATGTGATGTATAATGAAATGTAAAGGGGAGGAGTTATTAAAATTACAACGCACATGTGGGAGCGCCAGCAATATTTTTGCACCCAGGCACCTGTGACCCTAGGATCGGCCCTGCCTCCCGGAAATCCTGTTAGATGGGATCACCTTCCCCCGGACAGCTGTAGGAGAGTCGCAGTAGCTTCACAGCCACGGACTGACGCCACACTAGGGTGGCTAAAAAGACATGTGCTGGATTCCTATAACTTAAGATGTAATTGGATTAATGCACCTGTTTATTAAATTGTACTGGTCCTAACCTGGAGGTGCCTGTTCGGTTTTCTTTTTTTAAAAGACCCTACATGTCCCCCGTGCGCCACTGAATGTAAGGCAATGCACATCACACTGCATTACATTCTTTCCCGCTGTTTTATTAAATTAGCAAACCCATCAGCTGCACATGTGTTCCACTGCTACCAGGTTTGCTAATCTGACAGAACACCTGCAGTCAGAAGGCGGCAGCGGACATCTACCTACACCCAGCTACGTCTTGAATTTTAGAGTAATTTTTGTAGTAAAGCAAGCGTATATAAATATAGTATATTGACATCTGTGATGCTGTTCTGATTTACATTTTGAAAGACGCTGGATACCAGCATTGGGAAGGTGGCGGAGGCCATTTTGGCACACCCCGCATTACTCTGCGCTCAACCTTCAGGCTTTCAAAATTAAACATTGAAACAGCACCATAGATGTTAATATACTGTATTTATATACGCTCACTTTATTGCTAAAATGAATCAGAAATTCAAGCCATAGCTGGGTGTAGCAAGATATTCAATGTCGCTGTTCTGTCAGATTAGCGAACCTGTGAAATGCATTCGCAGCTGACGGAACATCACTTCTGTTTGCCGATCTGATGGGTTTGCTAACCTGATAGAACACCAGTCTTGATGGCCGGGGGAAACGGTCAACGGGGACCCGGAAATGTCACACGTCACTTCTGGGTCAGCAACTAGTAGGGGAGGAGAGCAATTGTATGTGCGCAGATGTGCAGAAGGGCTTGCTCGGGACCTGAAGCCATGCACTATATCCGACATGCATAAATAATTATAGGAGGGGGCAGGGCCGCCATCAGGGGGGTACAGGCAGTACACCTGTAAGGGTGTTTTAGGGGTCTGGAGGTTCCCAGGGGCCCACAGGGCCCCAGATGGCAACCCCCCATTTTTTTAATTTTTTTTTTTTATAAAAAAAATATATATATTTTTTAATATATTTCTATTACATTTTTTATTAAAAGGGACAATTTTATTTTTTATTTTTTAGAGGTCCGGAGGTCCCCAGGGCCCCGGATGGCAACCCCCTCCCCTTTTTTTTTATTTATTTTTTTATAAATATATATATATATATTTTTTTTATATATTTTTATTTTATTTTTTATTAAAGGGCCAATTTTTTTTTTTTTAGGGGTCCGGAGGTCCCCAGGGGCCCGGAGATTTCCAGGGCCCCAGATGACAACCCCCTTTTTTATTAAAAGGGACAATTTTATTTTTAATTTTTTTTTTTAGAGGTTCGGAGGTCCCCAGGGCCCCCGGATGGCAAACCCCCCCCCCCCTTTTTTTTATTTATTTTTTATAAATATATATATTTTAATATATTTTAATTTTATTTTTTATTAAAGGGCCAATTTTTTTTTTTAGGGGTCCGGAGGTCCCCAGGGGCCCGGAGATATTTCCAGGGCCCCAGATGACAACCCCCTTTTTTATTAAAAGGGACAATTTTATTTTTAATTTTTTTTTTAGAGGTTCGGAGGTCCCCAGGGCCCCGGATGGCAAACCCCCCCCCCTTTTTTTTTATTTATTTTTTATAAATATATATATTTTAATATATTTTAATTTTATTTTTTATTAAAGGGCCAATTTTTTTTTTTAGGGGTCCGGAGGTCCCTAGGGGCCCCGGAGATTTCCAGGGCCCCGGATGACAACCCCCTTTTTTTTTATAAAAACAATCTTTTTTATATATATATATATATATATATATATATATATATATATATATATATATATATATATATATATATATATATATATATATATATATATATATATATTAATGTTTATTTATTTATTTATTTATTTTTATTAAAGGGTTCTCAAATCGCTTCTCAAATCGCGACAGCCCCCCCGGTTCTCTGCTCCAGGAGGGCCCATGCCTGAGGCTGTGTAAGGGGCCCCATAATTCCTGATGGCGGCCCTGGGAGGGGGGAACCAAAAAATCATTCTTGCCTGGGAGAGTAATGCAAAAAAAATAAAATAAAAAATATTTCACATGTGAGAAAGGGAGTGGGGGCAGGTCAGTATGACAGGTCTGCTGTCATCTCAGGGCAAAATGACAGGTCCACTTTAAGTATCTGCCATTTTGAAGCTGCCCAGCATGCACAAAGGGTACAACATAAACCCTCATGCACTTTATTTGCTTGGGCCAGCTTGTTGGAGTACAGGTCTGCTTTATGCAGTGCCCCTATATTTACTTGGGCATCAAACACACAAAAAAACTTATCAGTTTGCTCTTCAAGTCACTTGAGTGTAACCGGACCAAAACCAGAGAGGACGTCACAGAGATCGGAAAATCTACAAATGTCTATCTGACATTGCAAGCTAATAGATACAGAGGAAAACCCTGCGTGTCACTCTTCTCCCAATGTCAGGAGATGTGATTACCTCTTCAGTTACACACGGTTTGCTCTCTCGCTGTAATCCAAGTGCTGTTTTATCTGACAACCATTATTGTGTTACATCTTCGGAGGCCCCTGGTGTCAGACTGTTTAACTGCAGGTCTCCATTATATAAATGACCTTACAGCTTGATTTCAGAGATTAAAGGAGACAATGCAACTCTTTTAACAGTCATTTAAAATGAACAATGCGAGAATGAAATGTCTACATTGCAATGGACAACTAAATCCTAATCAACAATACACAGCCAGCTTTTATGTAAGCCATGGGTTTCTCTATCAAGGCTGTGCATGGGGCAACAATAATGTACAAAGGCCATAGTACCAGATTTAAAGAGGTTATTTATAAAGTTTTTGTTTTTTTAAAAAGGACTACTGCCAGTCCTTCCGTTTTACCAAGGTATATTACACATTGTAAATGTTTGTACAAAGGTTCCCTTTTAAATACCTTATCTGTTCAGTCACATGACCTCCCGCCGCTCTCCTCTCCCAATCTAAGGGCTACAGCGGGAGGGGCTGAGATCCCCCTCTAATGCCAGCTAGGAGTCGCGTAACCACTGTGCTGTCCGCTCAGCCCCTCCCGCTGTAACCCCTAGATTGGGAGAGGAGAGCGGCGGAAGGTCAAGTGACCACTGTGCTATCCGCTCAGCCCCTCCCACTGTAACCCCTAGATTGGGAGAGGAGAGCCGCGGGAGGTCACGTGACCACTGTGCTGTCTGCTCAGCCCCTCCCACTGTATCCCTTACATTGGGAGGGGAGAGCGGCGGGAAGTCACATGACTGAACAGATAAGGTATTTAGAGGCATAATTTTATACAAACATTTACAACGTGTAGTATACCTTGGTAAAACGGAAAGGATTGGCAGTAATCCTTCTTTGACTTTACGGCCATCTGCTAATAGCGGCAGGAGGGGAGGAGATTGCTCACACACAGGAGCTGACAGGCGGGGGTAGGGTCAAAAGACTGCAGGATGACAGAGGCAGGGAAACTGACCACAGTATCATGGATCAGCAGCCATGATTAGCATGGTCAGTTTACATAGGGGGACACAGACACAGGCAGGATCAACAAGTTTTTTTTTACAGCATAGAAATGGACAGATTAGACAGCACAAGCACTATGCTATTTAACCTGCCATAAGGGAAAATGGCAATTTTTTTTTTTTTTTAGGGTTACAACCTCTAAGCTTTCATCATTTTGGAGCAACTAGTGCAATAAAACTGGTCCGATTCTCTGAAGACAACTAACCAAAATGTTCTTGTTGTAAATTGATCTTTTATTAACCCATACCATGGATTTCTGGTAAGAAGAGTGAGGAAATGTCAAAAATATCTGTCTCTGTAATTGGGTTAAAAAGAACATTTCCAGTAGTGCTTGTATAAGACTTTGGAATATAAATAGAAATTTGTTCCCAATTCCGCTCTTCACAGAGGAAGTAATACCAAGGGCATGTGATTCTAGATTTCGTGATAATGGCCAGAAAGAGAGCAACACGTGCCAATAGTCGCGTTGCATTTCTTAGCAATCCTGTTGCTGGAAAGTTGTCACCAGTGACCGAATAGCTAGGGCGCCATGGCCATATAGCAAGTTCATAAAAGCTTTGCTTCAAACTGGCACCGGGTACAATTCACTTTACAGCCTGGCAAGACATCAATGTAGCACTCTGGGATGGATCTCCAGAGAACGTTCCCAGACCTCATAAGTGGTTGCTGCTGTCCATTTTGGGTCTTTGCATATTTTTATGCTCTCAGTTGTTGGACAAATCTCTTACTTAAGACTTACAAAATTAATATTTCAGCTATAAGCAAATAGGATGCGCCTGGTAACCACTTAATCACCGCCTCATAGCTGAATTACGGCTACAAGGTGGCTCCTGTGACTATTGCAGTCACAGATCCAGCCATGTCTGCAATACCCCCGGCGCAATACTCTGCAATACCCCCGGGGGCGCAATACTCCCGGCGCAATACTCTGCAATACCCCCGGGGGCGCAATACTCCCCGCGCAATACTCTGCAATACCCCCGGGGGTGCAATACTCTGCAATACTCCCGGCGCAATACTCTGCAATACCCCCGGGGGCGCAATACTCTGCAATACTCCTGGCGCAATACTCTGCAATACCCCCGGGGGCGCAATACTCTGCAATACTCCCGGCGCAATACTCTGCAATACCCCCGGGGTGCAATACCCCCGCCGCAATTCCCTTTCCCTTTTTTGAAGCATATTAGAGCCTCTGGCTCTAGTCACGCACTTAAAAAAAAAAAAAAAAAACCTGATTGGAATCCATGCGTCTGGCGCCCCCGCAAGTAAATCAGGGGATGAGTGGATAGGGGGGCAGCGCCCATAATGGACGGACTGCCACTGGTGGGGAGTTCAGACTATAAATACAGATTTAATGGGGTTGTAAAGGTAAAAAGAATTTCCCTAAATAGCTTCCATTACCTTCGTGCAGTCCTCCTTCACTTACCTCATCCTTTGATTTTGCTTTTAAATGTCCTTATTTCTTCTGAGAAATCCTCACTTCCTGTTCTTCTGTCTGTAACTCCACACAGTAATGTGAGGCTTTCTCCCTGGTGTGGAGAAAGCCTCTTGAGAGGGGAGGGGGCGAGCAGGAGTGTCAGGACGCCCACTAACACACAGCTCCTTTCTCTATCTGCAAAGTAGAGAGTGTCCCGACTCTCCTGATCGCCCTCTCAAGAGGCTTTCTCCACACCAGGGAGAAAGCCTCACATTACTGTGTGTAGTTACAGACAGAAGAACAGGAAGTGAGGATTTCTCAGAAGAAATAAGGACATTTAAAAGCAAAATGGAAGGATGAGGTAAGTGAAGGAGAACTGCACTAAGGTAAAGGAAGCTATTTAGGGAAAACATGTTTTACCTTTACAACCCCTTTAACCAAGTAATATAAAAATGTAGTTTCCCTTTAATCCACTAGAGGGAGCAAAGAACTTTTTCTTGAAACCAGCAGGAGCACATGGAGATAAAGATTCAATCACAGGCTTTATGACTCTAGGCGCCACCGAAATCATTTAGAAAGATTAGATCTGCTGAAAAATTCAACAGCTTTTAAACGTTCAATAATAAAACCTTCCAGAATCAGGTCTCTTAGGAATGATATCAGCGTACAAGGTACAATACCTTAAACTTTACTGCTCCTGTTATGTAGTACAGTGCAAGCTAAAACCATAGATCACCATAAAGTCTGAGAAATAGGCCTCATGCACACTGGACATTAAAAAGAAGCCAGTGGTGTTAGATGTAGAAAGCTGTAGCTATAGAATGAGTCAAATAGAGCATGCATTCAAAAGAAAAAAAAAATCGCTTACTGTGCAATCCAAAAAGTATTCACAGCGCTTCACTTTTTCCACATTTTGTTATGTTACAGCCTTATTCCAAAATGGATTATTTTCACGATTTTCCTCAAAATTCTACAAATACCCCATAATGACAATGTGAAAGAAGTTTGTTCAAAATCTTTGCGAATTTATTAAAAATAAAAAACAAAACAAATCCCATGAACAGAAGTATTCACATCCTTTTTCATGAGCTCAGGGGAATTCTGTTTCCAGTGATCATCCTGGAGATGTTTCTACAACTTGGAGTCCACATGTGGTAAATTCTGGTGATTGGACATGATTTGGAAAGGCACACACCTGTCTATATATGTTCCCACAGTTAACAGTGCATGTCAGAGCACAAACCAAGCCATGAAGTCCAAGGAATTGTCTGTAGACGTCAGAGACAGGATTGTATGGAGGCACAGATCTGGGAAAGGTACAGAAAAATTTCTGCAGCATTGAAGTTTCCAATGAGCACAGTGGCCTCCATCATCTGTAAATGGAAGAAGTTTGTAACCACCAGGACTCTTCCTAGAGCCGGCCAAACTGAGCAATTGGGGGAGAAGATCCTTAGTCAGGGAGGTGACCACTAACCCGATGGTCACTCTGACAAAGCTCCAGCATTTCTCTGTAGAGAGAGGAGAACCTTCCAGACAGGGCCGATCCTAGGCAAGGTGCTTTGCACCCAGGCGCTTGCAGAGGTGGGGGCGCCGATGTGTATACACACACGAAAGTGCCTCAAAGAAGCTACTTGCAGGAAATTTTTGGATGTCCTGCAAGCGCACTGCTCCAGTGTGAAAGCACCCGGGCTCTCACACTGGGATTGCAGATGAGGCTTTTTTCAGGTGCTATTTTTAATGCTAAAGCGCCTGAAAAACCCCTCCAGTGTGAAAGGGGTCTAATGGACCATCTCCTGTACTATGTCTGCAGTCTCTAATCATCTCCTGTATCATGTCTGCAGTCTCTGACCATCTTCTATATTAAATCTGCAGTCTCTAATCATCTCCTGTACCATGTCTGCAGTCTCTGACTGTCCTTTACTATGTCTGCAGTCTCTGATCATCTCCTGCACTATGTCTTTAGTCTATGATCATCTTCTGTACCATGCCTGCAGTCTCTGACTGTCTCCTGTATCATGTCTGCAGTCTCTGATCATTTCCTGTATTATGTTTGCAGTCTCTGACCATCTCCTGTATCATGTCTGTAGTATATCTGGAGGGCTTTTAACAGACTATCTAACAGAAGCCCTCTCTTTGTCCATCAGAGAGCCCCCCCCCCCCTCCAGGTCCCAATAAAGTACTCTGCTCCTCTTCCTGTATTTTGTTTATTGTCAAGAGATCATGTAAGGATCACATGGTATTGAAGACTTTGTGGGGGAGAATTTCTGTGGTTGAGTCGTTGCCATAGAAACATTTGTAAAGAGGAGGAGTTAGTAAAATAACCACACCCATGTGGGGGCGGATTTTGGGGGGATCCCCACGCAGTTTTTTTGGCGTAGGGGGTTCCCCTTGAAATCCATACCAGACCTAAGGGCCTGGGATGCTCTTGGAGAGGGAACCCATGCCGGTTTTTTATTTAAATTTGGCATGGAGTTCCCCCTCCTGGAGGCGACTTCAATTCACGTTGTAAGTCGCCCCAAGTCGCGATGTGATTCACGCTCAAGTCGTGTCTAAGTTGTCTCACAAAGTCGCGCTAAAAGTCATGTTGTCCCTGTGTGAACCGGCTCTAAATGTTGTTGTGGGGTATTGTTTGGATTCAATTCATTATTTTCCTCAAAATTATACATTTTGTAACATAACAAAATATGGAAAAAGTGAAGTGCTGTGTTTACTTTAAAACAAAAAACAAATTGAATATTGGGATTTTAAAGGTGCCGAGTCCCCCTTAAGGAATAACATTTGACAAAGTGATATAAAAATATATTTAATTTAAATATATTTAAAATTGCGTCTATAAAAAAAATAAATAAAAAAAAAATAGACTTTAAGTGCAAAAAATATGGACAGGAATCTCTAAACACAAAACAAACTTTTGGATACACTGCATGTTTGATATGTATTTGACATGATTTACCATGCATCCACATCGCATACCCAGCGATTTGCACATCTGAAAATCAGAATAGCATTTGCTGTGTTTACAGAAGCTCTTGTACGAAAATGGCACGTGAAGACTGTTCAACAGTTCTACATAAAAACTCTAACATCGTGTTTCAGATCTTTGGAAAATGCTTCTCAGGGTCATTGATCACAGTAGGACCTGGCTATCCCTGCATGGTAGCCATACCAAAAGCGAAAACATTCTCTATATGAAACCGTTCTCATTACAGTGACCACCCACTAGAGGAAGAATGGCGAGCGATCTGAGAGAGTCCCCTGCTGGGGTTTCTGATGGACCGAGCAATGACTACATGAGATTCTGAATATGTAGTAGAACGTGTGTGGGATGGAGATTCAAACAGAGCCAAGAAGAGAGACTTTGAAGAGATTCTAGTAGAAATATTAAAATATGTATTTGGCACCAGCATCAAAAACTAGTGTGAAATGTTTATCCAAGTGTCGCTGACATTAAAGAATTCTCTTTTAGTTAAAACTTCATGTAATCTTTCTTCAAGTCTTACCAACCCAGCTTTCTCCCTGCCAACAGTGAACACTAAACAAGCTGCAAATCACTAAAAGTCAATGGTAAGATGTAAACCGCCAACACATGCAAACACAACATAAGGACGTCCTAGAACCAAGCAACCAAGATCTGTTGATTGCTTACAGAGCACCATGCAAAAAAAAAGACAATGGGCCGGATTCACAAAGCACTTGCGCCGACGTATCTCTAGATACACCGCGTAAGTGCAAATATATGCCGTCGTATCTATGCGCCGGACTCAGAAACTAAGATACGCCTGAAAAAAGGCTTCATCCCACCAACGTAACTTGCCTACGCCAGCGTAGAGGGCGCATATTTACGCTGGACGTATTTGGCGCTCCCATTGATTTTCTATTCACATATGGAAATGAGGGAGATACACCGATTCACGAACGTCCGTCCTACGCAGTGCGTGTAAAGTCATTCGTCCGGCGTAAAGTTATGCCCCATAAAGGAGGTGTAACTCAGCAGCATCCATGCAAAGGGCTGAACCAGGGAACACAAGCCGATGTATTATACGACGTAGGACGTGAATATGACTAGGCGTAGGTTACGTTCACGCCGTAGGCAGTGATCCGACGTATCTTAGGCAGTTGTTCCACCATGATTGTGAGCAGGCGCACTGAGATGCGCCCACGGGACGGCGCATGCGCAGTTGGCGATACGTATCTGTTTGGCGCTCGGCCCATCATTTGCATGGGGTCACGCCTCATTAGCATGGCTCACGTCCACTTACGCCGACTTACGCCTTGGAAACCCAGCGCAGATTTGGAAGCACTGGCTTTGTGAATTCAGTGCTTGCCTCTCTGCGCTGCGTCGGCGTAGCGTAAAGGAGATATACAGGAGACCGATATACAAAGTAACTGTTACTTTTGTATTTCAGTTGCATATGATGTCATTTCAAGCAATCTGTATGTATTTTTTTTCTGATTATACACAGTTTTTATTCGTTTTACTTTTTTTTGTGTTGCAATAAAAAAGTGCAAATTTGGAAATGCAATCCTTCATTTTGCAAATAACTTTGCATTGCTTTGTACCAGAATCATAATGATCAAATTCTAGAATAAATTGCATATCTACAGTAAGACAATTTTTTAAAAAAAAAAACAATGATCAATGTCAACTTTTCTTTAGTCTTGCCACTTTGTGTGCAATCCATGGACAAGAGAAGTAGGTTTTGCTAGACAATATCACCAAAAGAAAACCTTGCTATATACAATATATGTATCACCTTGTTATCTTACGTATTGACACTTGCAGGAAAAAAAAAAGTCCATATCAGAAATGTCAAAACTGTTCTGGTCTATAGGAGGTGTACAGGAGTAAGCACTAAGGTGGTTAAAGTGCATGTCACTGCTCTATGATTAAAGGGGTTGTAAAGGTACAATTTTTTTTTTCCCCTAAAATAGCTTCTTTTACCTTAGGCCGCGTACACACGGTCAGCCTGAAGGACCATTCTCATCGGTTAACCGATGAAGCGGACTGATGGACTGATGTGCCTACACACCATCAGTTAAAAAAACGATCGAGTCCAACGCGGTGACCTAAAACACAACTACGTGCAGAGAAAAATTAAGTTCAATGCTTCCAAGCATGCGTCGACTTGATTCTGAGCATGCACGGGATTTTAACCGATGCTTTTGCATACTAACCGTCGGTTTAGACCTATCGGTTAGGCGTCCATCGGTTCAATTTTAAAGCAAGTTTTACAATTTTTGACAGGATAACTGACCGATGGGGCCCACACACCATCGGTTTGGACCGATGAAACGGACCTTCAGTCCATTTCCATCTGTTTGGACCGACCATGTGTACAGGGCTTTAGTACAGTCCTTCTTCACTTACCTCATCCTTCCATTTTGCTTTTAAATGTCCTTATTTCTTCTGAGAAATCCTCACTTCCTGTTTTTCTGTCTATAACTCCACACATTAATGCAAGGCTTTCTCCCTGGTGTGGAGTGTTGTTCTCGCCCCCTGCCTTGGACTACAGGAGAGTCAGGACGCTCTCTGCATTGCAGATAGAGAAAGGAGCTGTGTGTTAGTGGGCGTCCTGACTCTCCTGTAGCCCAAAGGAAGGGGGCGAGCACGACACTCCACACCAGGGAGAAAGCCTCGCATTACTGTGTGGAGTTACAGACAAAAGAACAGGAAGTGAGGATTTCTCAGAAGTAATAAGGACATTTAAAAGCAAAATGGAAGGATGAGGTAAGTGAAGGAGGACTGCACTATAGAAAAGGAAGCTATTTAGGGGAAAAAAATACCTTTGCATCCCCTTTAAAGCAGAAGTATAGCCAAAGCTTGTTTGGCTGGACTCCTCCTGTGGATCAGAGGAGTGCAGTACATTCTACACTCCTATGACCCGTTTTTCAGCAGGCTGAAGCCCGCTCTTGGCTAATCTCACACAGCCGGTCCAGGCTTGGGCAAGATCGTGCCAATGAAGTCGGGATCCCCCCGCATGCCTGGACTTGGCTCAATCATCGAGACACTGAAAACCTGAGCCAACTGCTCCTGCCCCCTCCACAGCCCAACGTTCCAGTGAGCGAGGTAGGGGGGCAGAGCATAGAGCCGGTGACTGTCAGTCATCGGCTCTCTGCTCAGGGAGCTCTGAGAACCGAGTGATCGGTGACGTTTGATCGTTCGGTTCTCATGTTAGAGTCGGTGGTGCTGCATCCACCTAGGCAAGTAGAAGTATAAAATCGGCCCTAGTATGTGTACTGTACATATGAATGCGAGTTTGGGCTCATTCAGGGCAGGGACTGATGTGAATGTACAATATAGAGTATATGTAGAAGCACTGCAAAAATGTACGGTGCAAGACAAGTACAGTACCTATAAAAAAATAAAAAAGTGTCAATGCTCTCCTGGTCTCTTCTTTCAGAGAATTAAAGGCTAGCTCCACCTCTTGCATCATGTTAAACACCAGTCACTTCTGTGAATGAATAGACTACAAGTCCAATCTGCCAGTGCTGCAGATGGACTTGAAATTCTCAAATGAAACACAAGTGCAGTCATCAGTCATCACTGCACGCAGCCCATGGATACTTCCTCCAGCAATCTAAATGAAAGTTTGGATCTTGGTAAAGACAGGGAAGAAGCGGAAGGGTCTTTGGGAAGCCTGTACATTGGCCCACTATGCACTGATCAGGTTTGTAATGTTTTGCAGGCTCAGTATTTTTATATATTTTTTACTTTTTTGTAAAAATGTGGAGATAGATTTTAGGTTTATGGAAGCTGTGGAACAATACTCACATCAGATGCAGGTCCTTTGTCAGCCCCAGGACAGGAGAAGGTAACAAATTCATGGCAGCGCTTGTGTACCACAAAGCAGCAAACTGTGGAGAGAAACAAAAGGTCAGCTCAAAAGCTCATAAGATCCACTTTAGATAATAACAATATATATTAAAAATGTTATCAACATTGCAGCAACAGAGGAAAGTGACCATTACTGGATGACACCCCCACCCCCTGTCCCTGACTACAGTTGAAGGATGCCTTTTCTCCATTTTGTGTTACAGAATCATCATTGGTGGTGTATTCAGGCTGGAAAGTGCTTTAAAAACGGAAGCCCTGGAAGGTGTAAAAACACACCAATTATTGTGTTTATGTATTAACCACTTAAGACCCGGACCAAAATGCAGCTAAAGGACCCGGCCAGGTTTTGCAATTCGGCACTGCGTCGCTTTAACTGACAATTGCGCGGTCGTGCGACGTGGCTCCCAAACAAAATTGGCGTCCTTTTTTTCCCACAAATTGAGCTTTCTTTTGGTGGTATTTGATCACCTCTGCGGTTTTTATTTTTTGCGCTATAAACAAAAATAGAGCGACAATTTTGAAAAAAAATTCTATATTTTTTACTTGTTGCTATAATAAATAGCCCCCAAAAATAAATAAAAAAACGATTTTTTCCTCAGTTTAGGCCGATACGTATTCTACCTATTTTTGGTAAAAAAATAAATAAAAAAATCGCAATAAGCATTTATCGATTGGTTTGCGCAAAATTTATAGCGTTTACAAAATAGGGGATAGTTGTATTGCATTTTTATTAATTTTTTTTTTTTTTACTACTAATGCCGGCGATCAGCGATTTTTTCCGTGACTGCGACATTATGGCGGACACTTCGGACAATTTTGACACATTTTTGGGACCATTGTCATTTTCACAGCAAAAAATGCATTACAAATGCATGGTTTACTGTGAAAATGACAATTGCAGTGTGGGAGTTAACCACAAGGGGGCGCTGAAGGGGTTAAGTGTGACCTCATCTGTGTTTCTAACTGTAGGGGGGTGTGGCTGTAGGTCTGATGTCATTGATTGTGGTTCCCTATATCAGGGAACACACGATCGATGACGGCGCCACAGTGAAGAACGGGGAAGCTGTGTTTACACACACAGCTCTCCCCGTTCTTCAGCTCCGGGGACCGATCACGGGACTCCAGCAGCGATCGGGTCCGCGAGTCCCGCGGTCACGGAGCTTCGGACCCGGTCGCGGGTGCGCACCCGCGACTGGGCATTTAACAATCACGTACAGGTACGTGATTTCAGTTCTTTCACTCGGAGGTTCAGCATCATATGTATGTAGCGCCCTGCTCCCAAAGATGGGGGCGCTGTTTCAAATTTAAGGGATGTCTGGGCCAATAGTTGGGCCCAGACCCGTTGAATTATATACACATTTGCCTCTGTTCTGGCTGTGGTACTGCCTGGTAGTATTTCCCCTTGTTGTCTGTGGGTGGTGTTACCACTTTGGGCCCATGTTGGAACGCAGGTGTACCATGGTGTATTGGGTGTCCCTCCTCGGCAGCGGTACAGTAGGAGTGGTGACACCGCTGTGCATGCTGGGGGGGATACTTAAGGGGTAGACTCCGTTTTTCAGGGTGCTTCACCACGTGGTCCTCCTGGCGCGAGGTGGGTGTGTGTGATTTTAGTCTCTGGACCATGTTGGTCCGAGGCTGTGTTCCTATCGAGTAGGCCCAGCTATGCTGGCTGGGGCCTATGGTTCTACAGGGGATCCCAAGCGGTCCGTCCAAGTGGAGAAAGCTTCTTGGCGAAGGAAACCGGGGGGAGGACCTGCCCTGGAGGAGACAAGCAAGACAAGCTGATGTCTTGGGATAGGCCTGGTAACCTCGTTAAGGAAAAGGGATTTGCTATGCAAGTTGTCTTACAGTCTGCCGGATTGGCTTAAAGGCTCTTTGGCTGTAAGGTAGGAAGTTCGGGACTTTAAATCCTGTGGTAGAGGATTCCTGACTATCCATTCTGTGTTATCAAAAGGTCTGTGGCAGAGACTGTTTCTATACTGTCCGTGCATCATTCCGGCTGCTAGGCTATGTGAGAGGGGTCTATCCGGGTGAGCAATACCCACTCAGGAGTGAGTGGCGAATATTGGAACTTTGAATACTATTGTGCATTCTGTGCCGCGTACCTGAACCTTCCCCTTCTCTCTGTACTCTCTACTTCCTTCACAAGTTTATGCAACAAAAATAAAGCCTATAGATGAAGGTTTTACATCTTATGTGGACATTACATACAAACTTCCTCCCCTGGACAATGAACTTAGAGGTAACGTGCAAAACCCATAATCAAAATCAGCAGCTCCTACGGGGGTAGTGCTACACACACATTTATATATATATATATACACACATACAATACAGACCAAAAGTTTGGACACACCTTCTCAAAGAGTTTTCTTTATTTTCATGACTATGAAAATTGTAGATTCACACTGAAGGCATCAAAACTAAATATAAAAATAAATAAAATATATTTCATATTCTAGGTTCTTCAAAGTAGCCACCTTTTGCTTTTATTACTGCTTGGCACACTCTTGGCATTCTCTTGATGAGCTTCAAGAGGTAGTCACCTGGCGCAGCACCCCATCACTCTCCTTCTTGGTCAAATAGCCCTTCCCCCGCCTGGAGGTGTGTTTGGGGTCATTGTCCTGTTGAAAAATAAATGATGGTCCAACTAAACGCAAACCGGATGGAATAGCATGCCGCTGCAAGATGCTGTGGTAGCCATGCTGGTTCAGTATGCCTTCAATTTTGAATAAATCCCCAACAGTGTCACCAGCAAAGCACCCCCACACCATCACACCTCCCCCTCCATGCTTCACAGTGGGAACCAGGCATGTAGAGTCCATCCGTTCACCTTTTCTGCGTCGCACAAAGACACGGGGGTTGGAAGCAAAGATCTCAAGTTTGGACTCATCAGACCAAAGCACAGATTTCCACTGGTCTAATGTCCATCCCTTGTGTTCTTTAGCCCAAACAAGTCTCTTCTGCTTGTTGCCTTTCTTTAGCAGTGGTTTCCTAGCAGATATTCTACCATGAAGGCCTGATTCACACAGTCTCCTCTTATCAGTTCTAGAGATGTGTCTGCTGCAAAAGGTGGAAGAACCTAGAATATGAAATATATTTTCAGTTGTTTCACACTTTTTTGTTATGTATAATTCCACATGTGTTCATTCATAGTTTTGATGCCTTCAGTGTGAATCTACAATTTTTATAGTCATGAAAATAAAGAAAACTCTTTGAATGAGAAGGTGTGTCCAAACTTTTGGTCTGTACTGTGTATATATATATATATATATATATATATATATATATATATATATATATATATATATATATATACATATACACACACATACACACACACACACACATATACACATATACATACACACACACACACACACACACACCCCTAAACAAACACATCTATACAATACACACACAGATAGTAAATATGACATTGGTGTGAAAAGTAGTGGTATGTAACTATAACCAGGCAGGGACAATAGATGCTGTAATGTCAGATCCCATGTCGCCTCGCGGCAGGGAATCCCAGCCCCGTTGGTGACCGCTTTGTCTTGCGGTCGAGCCGTCCTCCCTGCTCACCTGCTGCATGAATTCATTACCATTTTGAAGAATTTTTTAGGATGATTAGTGCAGACGAAGCTTCTCAGAAGTCAGCTGCCCCCCCGCCACCAGCTTGTGTTACTCCCTCTCCTTGAAACCCTTTGAGGTTTAGTTTCAGACTTAATAATTGACGACAACATTAAATATACATCTACTTGTCACCTCCCGGCCTCTCTGGGGCACCTGGCAAAGTCAACAGCCGTGCGATCTTCTCTCTCGGGCTGCACACAGATTAATTATTGCATCGTTACGAGGGACTGGGGCTAATGGCTTTCCGCTGGCAGGCTGCATTGGATGACAGCTCATCGGGGGAACCTCCAGCATCCCGCAGTCTAACTATTTGGCAATTCCAAACTCTCCAGATAAAAGTTTTATTCATAAGCACGCATATTTACATATTTATCTAGCAGACGGTCGTTAGCGATCACACACCGAGAAGACGATGCCTATACCACCTTGGCTGTGGCAACAAAACCTCCGGCTCTGAGGTTTTTTTTTTCTTCTCAGAGACGTCCCGATTATTGTACATGAAATCTGAACTCTAGGAATATAATCCAAATATAGTGGAACCTTGAATTGTGAGCATAATCTGTTCCAGGAGAATGCTTGTAATCCAAAGCACTCGCATATCAAAGCGAGTATCCCCATAGAAGTCAATGGAAACGAAGATAATTTGTTCCGTATTGACTTCTATGGCATGCAATACCACATGTGGCCAGAGGTGGTGACAGAGAGCCTCAGAAGTACTCGGTGACAACTCGGCTGATCTTTGGAAACCCTCGGAAAGATTCGGAAACACTCAGGGACGGAGTATATTCAAGTGTTTCCGAGTATTTCTGAACTGCTCCGAACCGTTCACGTGTCACTGGCGCCCCCGCATCTCTGGCCATGTGGTACTGCGCACCCCATTAGCTTGAATTCTGCTCATTTTGCGAGAAAACCGAGTCAGGATTTAAAAAAAAAAAAAGCTAGTTATTCAAAACGCTTGTTAACCGTGTTACTCGTAAACCAAGGTTCCACTGTACAAGAGTCAAGAGTATTCTTCCCTGATTCTTGGTGTGTATTTCTTCCAGATCTGTGCAGTAATCCAGTCTGACACTGTTGCTGCTCTTGATAAACATTTCATTTGGGTATGGTGTTGCATGACCGTGCAATTGTCATTCAAAGTGTGACAGCGCTGAAAGCTGAAAAATGGCTTGGTCAGGAAGGGGGTGAAAGTGCCCTGTATTGAGATGGTTAAGAAAAAAAAAAAAAAAAATCGCATGATGTGCTATCTATCGTACAAGAAAAGTTTTTGCGTTTGTCCCATCGGATATTTGTGGATGAACTGTTGGGATCGGCTCTTGAAAGCGCTGTACTAACAATCAGATTATTGTACGATCGCTCCAAAAGTGTTTTTTGTCATCCGATTTTCTGATCCTGTGTACACAAGCCTAAGGCCCCTTTCACATTGGCGGACCGTTCGTCCGTTTATTACAAGTCCGTTTACAACCATCCGCGTCCGTCAGGATCCATTTTTTCGGACGGAAGAAAACCCTATTTTTCTTCCGTCCAGCGGAACGGATTGGATGAAGACGGACAGACGGTCCGTCTTCATCCGATTCCCCATAGGGGAGAGCGGAGGAGAGACAGGGCGGTCTCTGCACAGTGTGCGGGGCCCGCCCTGTCCGCCGACAGCTCAGCGGGGTTTACGGATGATCCCCGCTGAGCCGACGGACACACACGGAGCGGACACAAAAGCGGTCCGCTCCGTGTGAAAGAGGCCTAAAGACCATTTTACACAGATTCATTCTTAATGCGCTTTTAGGGTAAAAAAATAAAAGTTTTAGAAAAATAAATGAATATTGTTATCCCTTTAAATCCTATGCAATGCTTTAGGCCAGCTGGACGCAAGCCACGCTGCGCATGGCCGTGCAATCTTCTGGGACCTGTGACGTGTCCCAGAAGATTGCAGGTCAGGAGGGGAGAGGTGATCTTCCTTCCGGCGCTGTGGCCAAAGTGGGAGCCTCTAAAAACAGGGTACCCCCACCCCCCTTTCCAAAAAAAAGACATGCCAAATGTGGCATGTCAGGGGGTCGCCAGCACTCAAAACGGAAGTTCCATTACTTGGGTGGAACTTGGCTTTAAATCAGCACCTATGATAATCTGTTTCTATGCATTTCATTTGTTACGCCTTACAAAATCATGTAACCCTGGGCACCATAGTAGAACACAGAAGCAGATGTGGATTTGAGTAGCGTAATTGCTAGAAGCATCTCCCAGCCCGCATATGGATGAGACATCTTCTCCGTAATAAACTGCAGACAAGACCCAAAACTGATCGAAATTCAAGAAGCAGCCCTGAACTCCGCACTCTGCGCAGACACAAGGGACGTGTAGAAGGCATCTCTTCCAATTACCATCCGAGAAGCACCAGTCCTGCCGCAGCAAATTTAGCTTCCCAATTAGGATCGTTAATTTGTAATTTCTATTATTATTCGAATAATAAACTAAAAAGATGAGCGCATAGGAATTCCAGGAAGGATTCGTTTACAGGAGAGAAGTACCTGACGGCAGAGCAATGTGCTATGGGAAACGAGAGAGGAAATTTTCCGTTTGGCCAAATGGTTTAACCACTTCATTACTGGGCACTTAAACCCCCTTCCAGCCCAGACCAATTTTCAGCTTTCAGCGCTGACGCATTTTGAATGACAATTGCGCGGTCATACAACACTGTACCCAAATTAAATTTTTATCATTTTTTTCCCACAAATAGAGCTTTCTTTTGGTGGTATTTGATCATCTCTGCGATTTTTATTTTTTGCGCTATAAACAAAAAAAGACAGAAAAAAAAAAACACAATATTTTTTACTTTTTGTTATAATAATATCCCAATTTTTTTTTTTTAAACTATTTTTTTCCTCAGTTTAGGCCGATACGTATTCTTCTACACATTTTTGTTAAAAAAAAAAAAATCACAATAAGCGTATATTGATTGGTTTGCGCAAAAGTTATAGCGCCTACAAAATAGGGGATAGATTTTTATTTTATTTTACTAGTAATGGCGGCGATCTGCGATTTTTTTTGTCAGGCCTGCGATATTGCGGTGGATGTATCGGACACTTTTGACACAATTTTGGGACCATTCACATTTATATAGCGATCAGTGCTATAAAAATGCACTAATAACTGTATAAATGTGACTGGCAGGGAAGGGGTTAACACTAGGGGGTGAGGAAGGGGTTAAATGTATTCCCTGGGTGTGTTCTAACTGTGTGTGGAGGGGACTGACAGGGGGAGGTGACCGGTGCTGTGTCCCTATGTACAAGGGACACAGCATCGGTCTCCTCTCTCCCTGACAGGACGTGGAGCTCTGTGTTTACACACAAAGCTCCACGTCCCTGCTGTCACCGCCGATCTCAGCATTGCGCCGGGCACAGTGTTTCCCTGCTGCGCGCCCCCAGCGGCGTGCACGGGGAATGCACATAAAAGGACGTCCACCCGGCAGTTGAGAGCCGCGCTGTGGACGTCTTTCATCTATAGCGCGGCTCTCTAGTGGTTAAAGAGCAGTCTTCTAGAAATGAGTTTTAGACAGGATAGGACTCTGCAGCCAAAGTCTGTTACTAATGCCCTGTTACTAAATTACTTGGAACCCCTAAACATTATTTTATATATATTTATATATATATATATTAGCAGAGACCCTAGGGAATAAAATGACAATTGTTGCAATATTTTATGTCACACTGTATTTAAACAGTTGTCTTTCAAACGCAATATTTTGGGGGGAAAATACACTTCAATGAATAAAAAATAAAACGAAACAGTAAAGTTAGGCCAATTTTTTTGTTTGATGTGAAAGATGATGTTACGCCGTGAGAGGATCGTGATTTATCTTCTAAAGCAAAACAAAAATAAAAAAATTGCGATTCTCATTTTAGCCAGAATCGTGCGGCTCTACTGCCAACTATTGCCTTCAGGTACCTACAAATGCTCCAAGAAAATTAAGGAAGAGGAACCAAAAGCCTAGGAACAATTTACAGAGACAGCCAACAAACAGTTCTTTCACATGATGTACAGACTTACCAATGCGTTTCACTCCGTCAGAAGTGTACCCATACCCTATAACAGGGATATGCAATTAGCGGACCTCCAGCTGTTGCAGAACTACAATTCCCATGAGGCATAGCAAGACTCTGACAGCCACAAGCATGACACCCAGAGGCTGAGGCATGATGGGACTTGTAGTTTTGCAACAGCTGGAGGTCCGCTAATTGCATATCCCTGCCCTATAAGATCTTGACCAAGTGAAACGCATTAGTGGGTCTGTACATTGGCTGGAACAATCAGATTGTTGGATCACTGAACTTATTATTTAGAGGCTTTTATTATAGTTAGTCTTCCTTCATTTTTTGGGGTCTATGTAGAGACTGTGCTAATGGCCGATGACCAAAGGAAGCAGCTCTGGTTATCGGTGGTGACCAGGAGATTCAGTGGCAGCAGGAGAATATTTGCTCTTTGTCTACGACTACCTTTGGTAGCCAAGGCAATGGTGGCTGCCTGAATACCCAAACCGTGACTGCCATCAGATAGGACACGGTCGGCGCTCAGCCGATAATTTTCCACCTGACTTTTGTGGAGCTGGGTGGTGCTTGCAGGGCTACCCATGGCTCAAGACCGTGGGCACCTTCGTACTTGGTCTAATAGTTCACTATAAAGTAAAATCCAAATCACACCAGTCTAATTCACAAGCAATGGGCCAAATCCTCAAAAGGAGATACGCAGGCGGATCTGCTGTTCCGCCTGCGTATCCCTGTGCCTATCTTTGGAACTGATCCTCAGAAGCAGTTTTCCAAAGATAGGCAGAAGATCCGACATCTGTAAGAGACTTACACTGTCGGATCTTAGGATGCAGTACCGCATCCGCCGCTGGGGGCATTTTGCGTCCAAATGCCCCTTCGCGTAAGCAAATGAGGACTTACGGAGATCCACAAAGCTTTTCAGCTTTGTTTTTTCTCCGTAAGTTTACGTTTGCATGCGTAAAATTAGGGATGCTTTTACAAGGTGTAAACTGTTTACACCTTGTAAAAACAGACCTTTTTTTCGATCGCCGCGATTTTTTTTTAAATTTGATTTTTTTTTTTTCCTGCCGTATCTTTTTTTTAACCCGTCGCAACTTTATTGTCCCGTCGCAATCCACAAAGCCCGGCGTAACGTAATTTCGCACGATGCACGTCGGGAAAATGACGTCACGAGCATGCGCAGTACGGCCGGCGCGGGAGCGCGCCTCATTTAAATTGTCATCGCCCCCTGGATAACAGGACCGCCTTGCGCCGGGAGAATTTAGGTTACACTGCGTGAAATTTCTAGGCAAGTGCTTTGTGGATCGGGCACTTGGGTAGAAATTTCCCGCCAGTGTAACTTAAATGGGAAAAATTAAGTTAGGCTACGTTTTTGAGGATTTGGCCCAATGTACCCAACTTGGGAAGGGAAGAGCAGCACAAAGGATTGAAATCTGCATCTATGCAACCTCACTGCACCGGCGGCGTCTCTAAATGAATGCCATCAATCATCTGCCTGCAACACGAAATCTAATAATTAAACAGTTCTGGCTTGTACAGGGCAGAGACAAACCGGGACAATTCGTTACCGGATAAACCGTTTTGCTCACGTCTTCTTGCTGACTCAGTGAGGTTTCTCCTAATACTGTTAGATGCTCTGTGCAGATGTTACAGAATAATGAACTTAATTAGCCGTATCAACTGCAGGTTTTGATAAAACCTCCACTGGGGGCACTGTTGCATCAAACCTTAACCGCTTAAGCCCCAGGCCAATTTGTTGCTAAAGGACCAGGCCCCTTTTTGCGATTTGGCACTGCTTCGCTTTAACTGACAATTGCGCGGTCCTGTGACGTGGCTCCCAAACAAAATTGACGTTGTTTTTTTCGCACAAATAGAGCTTTCTTTTGGTGGTATTTGATCACCTCTGCGGTTTGTATTTTTTGCACTATAAACAAAAATAGAGCAACAATTTTGAAAAAAATTCTATATTTTTTTTACTTTTTGCTATAATAAAATTTCCCCCAAAAATATATAAAAAAAAAAATTTTTTCTTCAGTTTAGGCCGATACGTATTCTTCTACATATTTTTGGTATAAAAAAAAAAATCGCAATAAACGTTTATCTATTGGTTTGCGCAAAAGTTTTAGGGGATAGTTTTATGGCATTTTATTTTTACTAGTAAATGGCGGCGATCAGCGATTTTTATCGTGACTGCGACATTATGGTAGACACATCGGACACTTTTGACACCATTTTGGAACCATTGTAATTTTTTACAGCAATCAGTGCTATAAAAATGCACTGATTACTGTGAAAATGAAAATGGCAATGAAGGGGTTAAACTGTAGTGGGCACTGAAGGGGGTCAAGTGTGCCCTAAGGGAGTGATTCTTACCATGTGGGGGTGTGGCTTGGCGAGTGACGTCACTGATAGTCGTTCCCTATGACTAGATATGCCGATTCACTAACGTACGCTTGCCCGTCGCAGTAAAGATACGCAGTTTCCATAAGAGATACGCCGCGTAAAGATAAAGTGTAGCCAATGTTAAGTATGGCTGTCGTTCCCGCGTCGAAATTTGAAAATTTTACGTCATTTGCATAAGTCGTCCGTGAATGGGGCTGGACGTAATTTACGTTCACGTCTAAACCAATACGTCCTTGCGGCGTACTTTGGAGCAATGCACACTGGGATATGTACACGGACGGCGCATGCGCCATTCGTAAAAACCGTCAATCACGTCGGGTCACCAATAATTTACATAAAACACGCCCCCTCATCCTCATTTGATCTAGGCGCGCTTACGCCGGCCCCATTTACGCTACGCCGCCGTAACTTAGGAGGCAAGTGCTTTGTGAAAACAGCACTTGCCTCTCTGACTTACGGCGGCGTAGCGTAAATGCGATACGCTACGCCGCCGTAAAAATGCGCGGATCTGCGTAAATCCAGCCCTAATACAGCAACAATCACCTCAAGCATGTTTTAGATCTGAAAAGGAAGACAGGACCCAAATGTGAAGAGCAAACATGGCTGAACCTTTGTACATCTGTAAAAACTAAGAAAAAAAAGAAGGAAAGGGGCGGAGCTTTTAGAACACTAGCGATCTGATGACAGCTGACATTAGGCTGATCGCATTCACATAGATGTCTGAAAAGCACTTAAAAAAAAGACGTTAGACTGCTTTTAAATCCCTCATTTCCCTCTCTCAGTAGGGGGTTTCCATTTCGGTGTTCTTCCACGTCTTGATGAGGATTTTAAACATATGGCTCCATGTGACGATTTCTTTAGTTTGTCGCAGCGTGAATACCAATCCCCCTTTGCGTTTCAGGAACGGCCATAACGCGTAATGCGGAGTGACAGTAGGTAACTAGGCGCAGGTGACGGGGATAATGGACAGCGCCGCGACGCTTGAGAGGTTTTCTCCCCACACAAAACTTACGCGGTGTCATCCCTAAGTGCTTCTGTCAGAGAATAATCTGCTCATCACCCAGCTTTATTTAAACAAAATAATCAAACCGTTATTACAACCCTCTTTGCATTTACCAGCACAGTGGTGGGCGGCAAACACAGAACATGTCTTTATGCACCACCTCATTCAAAGATGAGGACTAGTGTAGCTTAAAGGAAAATTGTTTAAAAAATACAAATACATTAACTACTTTAGTCCCGGGCCATAGTAAAAAGACTGCCTCCAGGTGGCTCTATAAATCCGGGAGGCCATCTTTTTACGGCCTCCCGTCCTCCGGCCACTGAGGGGCGCGCATCCGCGAGATGCCGATGCGCCTGCCTGATGTCCGCCATGTACCCGCGATCGGCAATGACAGAGCAGGGACGTGGAGCTCTGTGTGTAAACACAGAGCTCCACGTCCTGTCAGGGAGAGGGGACAGATGCTGTGTCCCTTGTACATAGGGACACAGCATCGGTCCCCTCCCCCAGTCAGTCCCCTCCCCCCACAGTTTCACAACTCGCATTCGGTGCTCTATAAGTATTTATTCCAATCCAACAGTAAGAATCACTCCCAGGATACACATTTAACCCCTTCCTCGCCCCCTAGTGTTAACCCCTTCCCTGCCAGTCACATTTATACAGTAATCAGTGCGTTTTTATAGCACTGTTCGCTGTATTAATGTGAATGGTCCCAAAAATGTGTCAAAGGTGTCTGACGCAATATCGCAGTCCTGACAAAATTCGCAGATCGCCGTATTACTAGTAAAAAAAAAATAATAAAAAAAAAAAGTGTCAGAATTCTATCCCCTATTTTGTAGCCACTATAACTTTTGCGCAAACCAAACACTATACGCTTATTGCGATTTTTTTTTTTTACCAAAAAATATGTAGAATACATATCGGCCTAAACTGAGAAAAAAAATAGTTTAAAAAAAAAATAAAAAATTGGATATTTATTATAGCAAAAAGTAAAAAATTGTGTTTTTTTTCCAAATTGTCGCTCTTTTGTTTATAGTGCAACAAATAAAAACCGCAGAGGTGATCAAATACCACCAAAAGAAAGCTCTATTGTGGGAAAAAAAGGACGTAAATTTTGTTTGGGAGGCACGTCGCACGACTGCGCAATTTTAATTTAAAGCGACGCAGTGCTGAAAGCTGAAATTTCGCCTGGGCAGGAAGGGGGTATATGTGCCCAGTAAGCAAGTGGTTAAAGTGGATGTAAAGCCACTCTCATCCTTTCTAAACTACTGCCATAGTGCTGATCTATAAGGATATAGATGCCTCCTGCATGTATCCTTACCTGTCAAATGTCTCCCCTCTGTCTGTTATAAAAACTGAAAAACTGCAGATTCAGTGGGTGGGTCTGTTGTCTGGAGTTTGGTGGGTGGAGTTGTGATGTCAGTAGACTCCCCTTGTCAACATGCATTTTTTCCTGTGTATTCCTTACACTAAATTCTGCCAGGATCACGAACATCCAGTCAAAATACAGAAAAGTAACCACATGACTTCAGAAAAGGAGTGAGGGTGGGAATTAAAAAATAATGCCCGTCTCAGGCTAGTGCATGAGATGTAAATAACCTGTCACTCACAGCAAGGGGGCGGAACAGACTAAGGTTTTTCTCTGCAAGTCTGTTTTATTTCACTGAACAATAAAAGAGGATTGCTCAGAGCTGGATTAACTGTGTGGCAAGACTGGGCACAGATGATAGGAAATCTTATACTGTACATTGTGACATCAAAAAAATTATATTTTATTTTTTCGGGTTTACATCCACTTTAAATAAAAAAATATTAAAAACAATCATGCCTGAGCTCCAAGACCCTGCTTCTGGCCACGTTCTGCTATGTGAAAGGAGCAAAGGACAGTATGGAGGACTTAAAGTGATTGTAAACCTCAGACAGGTAATATGAACAAAACATAGCCCTTTATAGTGTGCATAGGGGGTCATTTACTAAAGGCAAATCCACTTTGCACTACAGGTGCAAAGTGCACTTGGAAGTGCAGTCGCTGTAGATCTGAGGGGGACATGCAAAGGAAAAACAAAAAACAGGATTTTAGCTTGCACATGATTGGATGATAAAATCATCCAATCATGGGAGACACACATCCCAGAAGACAGCAGGGACCAGTGGGATCGCGCAGCATGACTCGCGCATGTGTAGTAGGGAACCAGGAAGTGAAGCCACAAGGCTTCACTTCCTGATTCCCTTACCGAAGATGGCGGCGCCTTCACCCGAGAGCCAAGGGACAGAGTGGCTTCAGGTGAGGACATCGCTGGCACCCTGGACAGGTAAGTGTCCTAATATTTAAAATCATCAGCTGCAGTATTTGTAGCTGCTGAATTAATTTGTATTTTCTTTTCCGGCGGAATGCCGCTTTTAAAAAAAACACACTGACACGGATACCAATTTAAAGCGGGGGTTCACCCTATAAACCCCAAAAAAACAATTTTTTTTTCTTCTACCATAAAATCAGGCATTGTAGCGCGAGCTACAGTATGCCTGTCCCGATTTTTTTATCCCCGTACTCACCGTGTACTCGTACATCGAAGATACCGACTCCCCTCGGGGAATGGGCGTGCCTATGGAGACGGAGGATGATTGACGGCCGGCTCTGGCGCGTCACGCTTCTCCGGAAATAGCCGAAATAGGCTTGGCTCTTCACGGCGCCTGCGCATAGCCTGTGCGCAGGCGCCGTGAAGAGCAGAGACCTACTCCGGCTGTCTTCGGAGAGAGTGACGTGCCAGGGCCGGCCGTCAATCATCCTCCCTCTCCATAGGCACGCCCATTCCCCGCGGGAGCCAAAATCTATAATGTACGAGTACACAGTGAGTACGGGGGTAAAAAAATCGGGACAGGCATACTGTAGCTCGCGCTACAATGCCTGTCTCGATGGTAAAATCGTGTCACTGAGGGTGAACCACCGCTTTAAAGAATGCTTTTTAAAAAAACTCTTCGGGGAAGAGTTTAAATTACACTGGAGAGCTAAGTGAGGAGAGCTCTGAGAGCTGATTGGAGGGAAAGGACACACCCCCTTCACACAATACAGAGGAACAGAGCTGAGGCTGACAAATCAGCTGGAGATCCCTGCCCTGTCACCATTTTTCTCTTGGTGTCAGGAAAACTTGTCAGAAGTTACTCATGCTAACAGCAGAGGAAAAAAAGCAGCAGACAGAAATTACACTTTGGTGCTCTTAATTGAGACAAGAACACACTATATAGAGGGATATGCTTTGTTCATATTTCATGTCTGAGGTTTGCACCTACTTTAACTCTCCTAAACTGCAGAGAGGAATGCCAAGCAGGAAGCACCTGCGCTGATGATCCTACATCATGTAGAAATGCACTGAATACCTAAAGCCTGAAGAGCTTCAATATGAAAAATGTGACTAGCTCCTGAACTTGCACTTGGCACCACAACTTGATCATCGCCTGCAATACAGTGGTGAGGCATGGGATGTCCTTGGCCTTCATAGATCAAGTGCTTACAATCTTTGGAAGTTCTTATTATGGCACACAGAGATTTTCTAAAAGTGTTAACTGCTCCCTCTTCTACATAAAGAAAGGGATCAAATATGTTAGAGCCAACTAGGAGGTCGACCGATACATAGGCCAATATTTGGCCTTTATGAAAATCGTCATCGGCCGATTTTTGTGCAAATTTGGCAGATTACTGACTGCACTCGTCCCTTCCCCACACTCCACTGGCAGTTTCACACACTGAGCGGCTCTGTCTCTCAGTGTGTGAAACTGATGTTTGTAACTGAATGCAAAGAGAGAGGAGGTGTCAGAATTCAGAGGTGATGTCGGGGGTGGGCAGGACCCAGCAGCTATCAAACACCAGTCAATGGGATAGGCTCTGGATGGGCCGATACGTGTATGTGGCCCGCACCTTTAAGCAGCCCAATCATTATCTGGTGTTTGATAGCTGCAGGGCCCCGCCCACCCCGACATCACCGCTGAATTTTGACAGCTGGTCTCTCTCTGCATTCAATTACATATAGTGTAACTGTGAAACTGACAAATCAGCTCAGTGTGAAACCAGCCAGTGCCAATTAGTGGCAACTGCCAAAAAAAAAAAATCGGCATCAGCCATCTCCCACCCCGATTTCTAAATATCAACATCGGTCAGAGAAAAACCCATATCGGTTGACCTCTAGAACTAACCAAAAACTTTTTTGGGAGGCAAAGAGGGGAAGAAGGGTTGGGTTTTAACAGCTGCCTGTGTCCCCATTGGGAGGATTTCCCCCATTTGTCTTGAAGACCACGGACATCAGGAAAGAAAGTAAGGGGGGTTTCAAATTTTACAGTTGTCACCAGAACAGGAAAGGTGAAATCTTCCAGTGGGGATGGCTGTTGTGAAGGTGAGATTTACCCTAGTTTTGGGGTGATTTCCAATAGCTTCTTGGCAGAGGCGTATCTAGTGAAAATAGCGCCTATGGCAAGCACTGAAACTGCGCCCCTGTCGAAACCCATCTTTCAGATAACCTTAACAAAAAAAACAGCCAACAAAACTAGTGATATTTATCATCCCTTGTGATACCTTGGGTAGTGGCATATCCTCTTTATGGAGAAATCTGGGGTTTATTAGACCCCTGATCCCTCCTCTGCCCTCCAAGGCCAGGTAAATGCAGAACCAATACTGGAAGTAATGAAATCTTCATCACTTAAGGCCTCAGTTTTCACAGAGGAGAGGGAGAAACTGATGTTCCTCTGTCTTCTTTGTGCGCTGCCAATCCGAACAGATGGAATGGGAGAGCCTGGGAGAACAGGGGAGGGCTGTGGCTGAACGCAGCAGGTATAGCGCTGCCATTGTCCATTAGCAAAGGTGCTGAAAAGGAGATCCTGCCTATGCTCGGGAGGAGGGAAGAAGAAACCCTCAGACCCTGGTAAGTGCCTTGCTGCCCAGCCACTCATCAGCGCCCCCTTCATATGGCACCCATGGCACTTGCCATGGCTGCCATACCCTAGATACGCCACTGCTTTTTGGGGAAGATCAATGAGAAGGGAAATCTTACTGATGGGAGGAGGGGGGGGGGGCTTGCACACTTCATGCAAATTACATTTTATCTGAAGTCATTCTTTATGCCACAATAAAAAGCTTCAGCAGGTCCTAAGAGGTTCAAAGATGGTCCCATCTATGTACAGCAGTCACCACTGCCTGGACCAGGTTTTTGTTTTAATACCTTCATTTGTTTGTTTTGGCCCCTTGTACGTCATTAATAAATCATTATTAAGCTTTGGACTTCCTGCTGCATGGAGATTCCACTACAACAAAAGAAAACGGAACAAAAAAAAATCTCAACAATGTATGCAAACTGTAAAAATAAATCTTTTCTGCAGCCCACAGCTCCGCAGTACCGCAGCGTCTGAATCAACACAGAGGGGGGCACCTTCCCTCATCAGGATCCCACCTGGCTCTCTCTCTGCGTCAGACGGGGCTGCAGTTATGCACAGAAAAAAAGAAAAGCCTTGCTCAACAAAAAAGACTCTTATCTATATTTAAAGATGAACTCTAAAAAAAACTAAAAAGATCCCTCCCTTGCAGTGGCGCTGTACCCATGTTGCAGGGTTTACCTGCTCATTTAGTCTAGACCAGGGGTCCCCAAACTTTCTAAGCAAGTGGCCAGTTTACTGTCCTCCTGGCTTCAGTGAGGCCAGAATGTGGCCAGTAAATCGAAAAAGTCCCATCATTGTTTTTAATTAGAGGAACAGTGCCCCATTGTTCGCACCAATGAAAAAAATAGTGCCCCATTGATGGTGTCAGTAGAGGGAATGGTGCCCCATCATTGGTGTCAGTTGGTGGAATAGTACCCCAAGGGCCGGATAAAAAGGGCCACCATCCAGCCCGCAGGCTGTAGTTTGGAGAACACTGGTCTAGGGGACAGAAAACACATTTTGTTTGCCTCAGCCTATGCCCCCGGTGCTCTCCACCCTACACTGGCAGTGGACTGTCCCTTTGCGTCCTCATGTTCAGTGCAGGGCTAGGGTCCCTATAGACCCATCTAGCAGCACCAAAGCCTGAAGGAGCATCAGGTAGGTAAAAGTGCTTTCCACGATCCCACAGGCATAAATGAATAATTGAACTTCATTTTTCTCGGCTCATCGTAGTGTTGTACGTCACCACGTTCTTGACGTTCGGAATTTGCGACAACATTTGTGTGACCGCGTGTATGCAACACAAGTTTGAGCCAACATTTAGTCGGAAAAAAATCCACGGTTTTCTTGTCGGAAATTCTGATCGTGTGTGTACGCGGCATTAGAGCTCATTTACGATTGCCTCGACTTTAACACACAATAAAGCACCTACTGCTGCAACATGCTTTTTATATGAGTTTTTGGTGGTTCAGTCAGTGATGCTTTTTTAAAATACTACTAAAGCTTGGCAAATGCCCTGTATGTCTTGATTTTCTATTTGTTTTAAAGGGGCCCAGTAGAACCCAAGCTCAGTAGTATTCCCATTCAGCAGATCTCCAGCTCATTCGTATCGTCGTTCAGCAGATCCCCAGCTTACTAGTACCCTCGCTCAGCAGATTCTTCCACTCAGTAGTAACCCCCAGCTCTGCTGATCCTCTGGTTTGCTGATCCTCCTCTTTCTCTCTCTTGTCCCCTATCACCTTCCCTTATAATGTGCCAATGAAGCTCACCACACGTGACATCAGCTAAATTCTCCTGCTCTGGTCCCCCAGCTCTGCTGATCCTCTGCTTATCAGTCCTCCCTCTGGTCCTAGCTCACCTTTTGCTATAACGCTTCCGTATTGCACACCACGTGTGTCCTCTGCTGGTTCGCTCAGGTCAAGTCAAGAGCCTGTGACGTCTGCACCAGACACTTACAGAGTATACACACACACACACACACACATGCATGAACTGGACGTGACTGTTCATGATGCCTTTCCGGTTAGCTTGCTGGTTTCACAGTGCATCCTAAGATATCTCACCTTTGCCATGACGCTCAAAATTGAGCTCAGGTGCATCCTGTTTCCACTGATCATCTTTGAGATGTTTCTACAACTTGATTGGAATCCACATGTGGTAAATTCAGTTGATTGGAGATGATTTGGAAAGGCACACACCTCTCTATATGAGGTCCCACAGTTAACAGTGCATGTCAGAGCACAAACCAAGCCATGAAGTCAGAGGAATTGTCTGTAGACCTCAGAGATAGGATTGTATTGAAGCACAGATCTGGGGAAGGGTACAGAAAAATGTCTGCAGCATTAAAGGTCCCAATGAGTACAGTGGCCTCCATCATCTGTAAATGGAAAATTATTGGAACCGCCAGTACTCTTCCTATAGTGGGCCGCCTGGTCACACTGAGTGATTGGGGGGGGGGGGGGAGAAGGGCCTTAGTCAGGGAGGTGACCAAGAACCAGATCACTCTGACAGAGCTCCAATGTTTCTCTGTGGAGAGGGGAGAACTTTACAGAAGAACAACAACCATCTTTGTAGCACTCCACCAATCAGGCCTGTATGGTAGAGTGGCCAGATGGAAGCAGTAAAAAGGCACATGACAGCCCAACTAGAGTTTGGCAAAAAGGTGCCTAAAGGACTCTCAGATCATGAGAAACAAAATTCTCTGGTCTGATGAAACAAACATTGAACTCTTTGGCCTGAATGGCAAGTGTCATGTCTGAAGAAAAACAGGCACTGCTCCTTACCTGGCTAATACCATCCCTATAGTGAAGCATGGTGGTGGCAGAATCGTGGTGTGGAATGTTTTTCATTGGCAGTAACTGGGAGACTGCCAATGCCAAGCTGCGGTTTCCAAAGCGAGCAAAGTCCTTTCTTGTATTAAGAGAGGTATGGACTCCAGAGACAGAGATATAATTTTGCCCCTGTACAAATCATTAGTAAGACCTCATCTGGAATATGCAGTTCAGTTTTGGGCCCCAGTTCTCAAAAAGGACATCGGAGAACTGGAGAAAGTGCAGAGAAGGGCAACCAAACTGATAAGAGGCATGGAGGAGCTCAGCTATGAGGAAAGATTAGAAGAACTAAATTTATTCACTCTTGAGAAGAGGAGAATAAGGGGGGATATGATCAACATGTACAAATATATAAGAGGTCCATACAGTGAACTTGGTGTTGAATTATTCACTTTACGGTCAACACTGAGGACAAGGGGGCACTCTTTACGTCTAGAGGAAAAGAGATTTCACCTCCAAATACGGAAAGGTTTTTTCACAGTAAGAGCTGTGAAAATGTGGAACAGACTCCCTCCAGAGGTGGTTCTGGCCAGCTCAGTAGATTGCTTTAAGAAGGGCCTGGATTCTTTCCTAAATGTACAGAATATAACTGAGTACTAAGATTTGTAGGTAAAGTTGATCCAGGGTAAATCCGATTGCCTGTCGGGGGATCAGGAAGGAATTTTTTCCCCTGCTGTAGCAAATTGGATCATGCTCTGCTGGGGTTTTTTGCCTTCCTCTGGATCAACTGTGGGTATGGAGTTGGGTGTATAGGATTTTACTGTGTTTTTTATTTTGTTTTATTTTTTGTGGTTGAACTGGATGGACTTGTGTCTTTTTTCAACCTGACTAACTATGTAACTATGTAACTAGTCAGGATCGAGGGAAAGGTTAATGCAGCAATGTACAGAGACATCCTTGATGAAAATCGGCTCCAGTGCGCTCTGCACCTCAGACTGGGGGCGAAAGTTCATCTTTCAACAGGACAACGGCACTAAGCACACAGCCAAGATAGCAAAGGAGTGGCTACTGGACAACTCTATTAATGTCCTTGAACGGCCCAGCCAGAGCTCAGACTTGAACCCGATTGAACATCACTGGAGAGATCACAAAATGGCTGTGCACCGACACTCCTCATCCAACCTGATGGAGCTTGAGAGGTCCTGCAAAGAAGAAGAATGGGAGAAACAGCCCAAAATAGGTGTGCCAATCTTGTAGCATCATACTCAGAATAACTTGAGGCTGCAATTGGTGCCAAAAGGTGCGTCAACAAAGTATTGAGCAAAGACTGAATACTCATGTACATGGGATTTTTTTAGTTAATAAATGTGCAAATATTTCAAAACAAACTTCTTTCACATTGTCATTGTGGGGTCTTTTTTGTACAATGTTGAGTAAAATTATGAATTTAATCCATTGAGGAAGAAGGCTCCAACATAACAAAATGTGGATAAAGTGAAGCTCGGTGAATACTTTCCGGATGTACTGTAGGTGCTTTCATTGACGTTCAGAGTGCTTTCAAAGAAGTGTGTCCAATGCCACATTTTGACACAAGCGTAAACGAGTTAGAGAAATGGGCTCCTATGTTTTTTCCCAGAACAAGTTGTTTTCTGGAGTTAGAAGAGAAGCTTGTTCATAATATCCTATCAATGCCTCTTAAAGCGGCGTTCCAGCTGAATTATTATTCTTTTTTTTTAAAGTCAGCAGCTACAAACTTGCCTGTCCAGGGTGCCCACGATGTCGGCCCCCCGAGGCTGATCCGTCCATCGGATCAGGTCCCGGGGCCGCCATTCGTACTAAGGGAAACAGGCAGTGGAGCCTTGCGGCTTCACTGCCCATTTCCTACTGCGCATAAGCAAGTCGCGTGGTGCTTTGTGAATGGCCATTTGTCTTCTGGGACACACACAGGTCCCAAAAGACAGTGAGCCCCATTCCCCAGAAGACAACGCGAGGAGGAGAAGAATGAAGACTACCGTGGAATAGAAAGTGGCAGATTAGGACGATCCGCCTAGCAACAGCCATTTCTGGTAAGTATTAAAGTGGATGTAAACCCCCAATTGTTTTTTTTTTTTGATGTCACAATGTAGAGTATAAGATTTCCTATCATCTGTGCCCAGTCTTGCCACACAGAGTTAACCCAGCTCTCAGCAATCCTCTTTTATTGTTCAGTGAAAATTAACAGACTTAATTAGTGACCCTTTAAAGATAAAAACCTGTCTAAATACAAAGTCCTTTGCTCTCTCCTTGCTTTGAGTGACAGGTTATTTACATATCTAGCTTGGACACGTTTATCATATGTTATGTTTATCATAATATGAGGTGATCCACAGTTCATTGTATATTACCAGGATGTGTTATGTGGGGGAGGGGTGGATTTCTCACGTTTTATACTGTGGATCATCTCATATTATGATAAACATGTCCAAGCTAGATATATAAAATAACCTGTCACTCAAAGCAAGAAGAGAGGAAAGGACTTTGTATTTAGACAGGTTTTATCTGGAAGTCTGTTAATTTTCACTGAACAATAAAAGAGGATTGCTCTGAGCTGGATTAACTCTGTGTGGTAAGACTGGGCACAGATGATAGGAAATCTTATACTCTACATTGTGACATCAAAAAAAAAATCTTAATTTTATTGAGCCTTTTATTGCCATTTTTTCTTTTCTTTTTAGGGTGGACCTCCACTTTAATGCACATCCAATCAGCACCTGAAACCTAAAAATGCTAAAACCACCACCTATTCCTAGCTCATTAAATAACACTAGGTTTCAGTTACAGAAAAGACAGAAGCAGGGCATTGTCTGCCAGTTGCCCATTCTGCTTTGCTTTCAGCAGCCAGTGAATATATTTGCATGATCAGCGGGTGTGAACAGTATGATGGAAACTGGTAACTGTTAAGGGCAAATTACACTTTTAGAAACGACTTGTGCATAAGTGTTGCTGGAGTATTTCATGACTCACGAGAAGATTATATCTTTGGATCCCCTGTGCAGGGAGCTGCTTTTGTTCCTAAAATGTCTGCGCTTACATTTGAACAGGGGCTGTGAATGGGCAGAACTGTGCCATTTTCTTATGGGGCCACCACGTCAATGTAAAAACAGACCTTTTGGCTCACTGAATGATGGATAACATCGGAGATGGAAATCAGGTCCTGCATTTTGCTCCGCTAGACATGGAGGGAATATGGAGCAATTGTATGCAATTTAAAGCTCAGATCAGGAGATTGCTCCTATTTTTACTCCCATTTTTCAGGTGCAAAGGAATGTTGCCACAAGAAACTCCTGAAGTCAGGCAGCAAATATATGAAAACAATCTATTTCATTACATAGGATCATCCTGGGAATAATTTTCAAAGCTGCAGTAGTCTGTGGAAAAGATGGTGCCCGAGTCATTACGGTGGTGCCCGAGTCATTACGGCACAACTGCTGCACTCCAGTTTTCAGGACACTGCCCATGTCTGTCCTCTGTAGTGTCTCACCACGTATGTAGAGTATTGGGACAACAAGGCCAACATTTCACTTTTTTGTTGTGTTTAATAAAATCAGTTACTGTGTTTTTTCAATTATTGTGGAGCTCGTCATTCCAATATTCTATGGCAGCCCTTCTCAACCTTTTCAACAAAGAGGAACCATTGAAATAACTTTCTGGTCACAGGGAACCCATGCTAAAAAGTCTACTACTGTATTTTTCGCTTCACAAGACGCACTTTTTTCTAGAGGTCGACCGATATGGGTTTTTCTCTGGCCGATGCCGATATTTAGAAATCAGGGCGGCCGATATATGATGCCGATTTTTGCGGCCGATATTTTAGGCCGATTTTTATTTTTTGGGGCACTGGCTCGTGGCACTGGAAGATGGCACTAGCAGAAGGCACTTATTGGCACTGGCAGGTTGCACTGGATGGCACTGAAAGATGGTACTAGCAGATGGCACCGATTGGCAGGTGGCACTTAATGACACTGGCAGATGGCACTGGCACTAACAGGTGACACTGGCAAGTGGCACTGGTTGGCACTGACTGGCAGGTGGCACTAGGTGGCACTGGCAGGTGGCAATAGTTAGCACTGGTTGGCATTGGCAGGTGGCACTGGATCGCACTGGCAGGTGGCACTGGATGGAAGATGGCACTAATTGGCACTGGATGGTGGCACTGGTATTGGCACTGGCAGGTGGCATTGGCAGATGGCACTGGATGGAAGGTGGCACTAATTGGCACTGGATAGTGGCACTGGTATTGCCACTGGCAGATGGCACTGGTATTGCCACTGGCAGATGGCACTGGTGTAACAAAAAAAAAATGACGTCACCCCCCCCAGTACAGACCCCCTTTCCCTCCAGTATCCACCCTGCTACAGACACCAGAGAGCGGTGTGTCCCATGAGCGCGGGCCCCTCCTCCTCTGTGGGCGTAAACAGAGAGGCGGGCCGCCGCGCTGGGTGTACCAAGATGGCCGCGGCTCTGGAGCTAGGCCGAAGCCGCGGTCTTTCCTGATGCTGTGACCGCGGCGGCAATCTGCGGATCCGTGGATTGCCGCCGCGGTCACAGCACCATGAAAGGCCGCAGCTTCAGCCTAGCTCCAGAGCCGTGGCACCGCTAGCAGCCATGTAAATATCGGCCTAATTTGGATAAAAATCGGCCAATTGCGATTTCTTCAAAACGGACAAATATCGACATATATATATGCTGCATATATATCGGTCGACCTCTACTTTTTTCACCTCCAAAATGGGGAGAAATGCCTGTGCATCTTATGGAGCGAATACTGAACACCCCCCCCCCCCCATCGTCACCACCGCCGCCATGTCACAACACATGGGAGGCCGTCTACTGCGAGCGCCGGGCGATCAAAGAAGACAGAAAACAGAGCAGCCCCAGCAGCCGAATGGAGTACTGTCGCTCGGGCTGCTCTGTCTTCTGAGGTGGACAGGCGACTGATGACGTCCTCACCAGTTGCCGGAAACAGAACAGGCTGCATTTAATGACAGGTAAGGCTGCAAGTCAACACTCCTTACAGATAGCTAAAAAGATCAATGGCGTCAGTAGGAACTTCTCTGAGAAGCAGAAATTGCTCAAAGTACCCCTAGCAACCTCTGTAGGAACCCTGGTTGAGAAACCCTGTCCTACAGACATCACTATTGAGTACTCTGGTCTAAGGAGAGCAGCCTCCAAAAAATTCAAACTCAGGCCACTGTCACACGAATCACATTTCCACAACAGTTTCACTTCAAGGCCACAGGGGACATGGCTGCATCCGTACTGTAATCTTGGTGGGCAGAGCAGAACCACAAGGCAGAGAACAAAGAAGACATTGCACCCCTGTGTCCCCTTCTCAGGCTGGCTAGGTAATAAATGATAAAGGAATCCACCTGGACTTGGATGCTTGGTCAGCCGTTCCCGTACTTGTGGGGGATCACCTGGGTTCCGCCACCTCAGCCCCTGTAGCGGATGCTCTCCGAAGTTCCCCTTATGTGCAGGGCTGCCAGAATTTCCCCTCCCTCTTTTCCATTGAGCTGGTATGCAAGTATTAGAGGGGTCTGCCCCTACAATACCCTTTCTGGAATATGCCCACTGTATATCTATCTATCTCAATTATTGTTTTTCCATATTTTACTTTTAGACTCTTTTCTGCATCTACTCCTGAAGAAGTTGAGATCAATCCACAAAATATGTAGAGTTATAGGATGCTTCGGAAAAATGTTGGATTGTCCTGCTGTTATGAATTTTGGCGTTTGGTTTTATCAATGAAATGTTATTAATATTTACATAGTCCTGTGGTACTATGATGAATTGGTCAATATGACTCAGCTCAATGTAACGTTTTTACCCTTATTCCATCATGTCTGTAAATTGTTTATTATACTGTATTTTTTCATCATGCAATAAATTATGTGTATATATTGATTTTTCCAATGATTAGCCTCATTCAAAGTCCCCTAGACCTATGCTTCTCTTTTCGATATACAATTGGGATGGTGGTCTATCATATATGGTGCCACTGACCACACACCCCCCCCCTTTTTCTTCAGATATTTGGGTAGAATATACCCCTGGTCGCTTGGTGGTCTGAGCACCATACACTAGGGCTCAGCAACAGCTGGAATAACAGGGGAGCCTGGGGTATATAGATATGTCCTAGGGGCGTACTTGCGTTAGGTGGTTTCCCCCCACCTTCCTGTATATATTTTCGAATCATATATTTATATGTACATGGGGTTACATTTTCCTGTTCGGTTCTTTCTCCAATTCCCCTCCTCTGGCAGAAGCGGTAGGTGTCGGGGGCTCCAATGTCCCGGGGGCTGCAATGCGCCACTGGTCCGGACCTCCCTCTGCATCCCCCCTATGAGTAGTGGGCGGGGAGGTTCCCGGCGACGCATTGACATCATGTAACCACGCTCAACACGTAACATCATTGTCATGGCGCCGTAGCGTTGTTTGTTATCTGCCCCCACTACAGAGGATCGGGTGGATGACACACACCCCTTCATTCTGGTGTATATCAATTCAGGTCGGGCGTCACTCCCTCCCCAGCATGGCGTTGGCCATGGTTTTTGCCTCATATCTGAGGTGTGGCGTATCTCAGGCATCATACGCCCCCCTTTTTTTTTTTTTTTTGGTGGACCTGGCTAACTATTATTCCTACCAAGGATTTGGACATGTTAGGCCTCGTACACACAATAGGTTAACCAGAGGACAACGGTCTGATGTGTGGGCCCCATAGGTTATTTAACCATCGGTTAAAAAAAAGGCAACTTGCGTTAAATTTAACCGATGGGTCAAAAACGATCGTTAGTAGGCACAACCACCGGTTAAAAATCCACGCATGCTCAGAATCAAGTCGACGCATGCTTGGAAGCATTGAACTTCGTTTTTTTCAGCACGTCGTTGTGTTTTAAGTCAGCTTCATCGGTTAACCTATGACAACGGTCCTTCAGACCGTTCTCATCGGATGGACTGATCGTGTGTACGAGGCTTAAGATCTGTGGGATTACCCTTATATCTTTTTCTTTATTTGTCTTGGGTTCATATTTTTCACCTCCCCTCCACGGTTATATATATATATATATATATGCCACAGACAGCTATACCCATATTACACGGTTCTAATATTCCTTTCACAGATGATCATAGGTCATCCCCCCACCCATATAGATTATAGGAATTAACCAGGATGTAGATGCTTAGTCTGCCATTCCCCTTTCCTTGTGGGGTTCACCTGAGATAGATAGATAGATAGATAGATAGATAGATAGATAGATAGATAGATAGATAGATAGATAGATAGATAGATATCACATATACTTTAAAAGTAGAAGTTCTAAAACTAAAATCTGTAAATCTACTGGCATCCACAGTCCAAGACTAACATATCTAACCCTTTAAAAGAAGAAATGAGTGTACATACCTATTCTGAAGCCACTCCGGTCCCACGCTGAGCTGTCAGAGGCGGTTTCTCTGTAGAGATGGGTGCAGAAGAGACAGCCAACAATGGAAGCCCCACAGTAGCTCTATGGGTGATGTCACTTCCTATTCATTTCACAGCCGTTGTGGGCTGTGTCCTGCACAGAGCCTTCTCTGCTAGAGACTGGACCAGATCGGCTTCAGAAAACTTATGTATAGGGATTTCTTTACAGGGCTAAATGGGTTAGTGTTAGATTGTGGATGCTTGCAGATTTACAGATTTTAGAGGATGTGCGTTTGGCCCTTTAGCACAATGACTTGTCTACAACACATTGCTGCTATTAAGCATCCATGACACATACCGTGTTTCCCCGAAAGTACGCCCTACCCTGAAAATAAGCCCTACCTGGATTATTGGGGCGGGCTGCAATATAAGCCCTACCCCGAAAATAAGACCTAGTAAATCTCCGTATTTTTTTTTTTAAATGCTGGCTATTGTCTCAGTTTGCTGCGGTATATTTAAAACAAACATTTGCATCCATCGCTGCCCCGCCAGAGGTCCTCTTCTCTCCTCCCGGCGGATGTCTGCTGCTACTTCCTCTTGTGCGCGCGTCAGTCGGGGATCGCAACTATTCTCTTCCCCTCCCCACCTCCCTCCAGATGCCGTCTTCAGCGCACTGACGTCAGCGGCAATCTTAGCTCTTCTTTTTTCCTCCTCTCCTCCCGCTGACGTCTGCGCCCCCCTCCCTCTTTACTGCACGAAGCGGACTGACGTCACCAAAGCCAAACTCTTCTCTATAATAATCACATCCGCGAAGAATGAAAGCTGTTAAACAGGTACCATACTTTTACCGGTATACCAGTATAAAACTGCACTGAACCTCATACCGGTACAGTACCAGAAATAATGATCTAAAAAACAGACTCCTGACCTGATAAGGGGGGGGTGGGGGTAAGGCAAAGGACACACAATTTTCAGATTTTAACAGGTATTTTAGAAAATAGAGAGGGATAAATGACAGATTGCTGTAAATGAGAGATTAGGACCAACTGTTCAAAGGGAAATGGAGATGACCGTACCGGTATTTTAATAAATGTTGTTTAATCTACATACCACAAATAAATAAGCCCTACCCTGAAAATAAGCCCTAGTGTATTTTTTTTGACTAAAATTAATATAAGACCCGGTCTTATTTTCGGGGAAACGCGGTAGTACCAGGCTACTTCACACAATTCAGTGCAATTCACCAGGGAGCCCTTCCGCCATCCACAAGCTGCTGCCCTTAGAAACAGGAATTTAGCTGCACCGAACTTTAAGTAATTACTGCTACAGTTCACAATCAAAGAAAAGCACCAAGTGCACAACACCTGAAGTTCTGTTTATTTATGGGTGACATTTATGGTAACTGCAATTCACCTCGAAGTCACCAATTTCCCTAAAACTGGCCGACCCAAAAATATGAATCCTTCGCCGATTTGCCAAGGAGACAGAATGAGGCTGCCTTCTCACAGTATTGTGACGGTGCAAATTACATGGGGAGAAAAGCCACATGCTCATAAACAAAATTAAAAAATTGACTGACGAAATGAGACAATCCAGAAAGTGTTAATTGAATTCTTATCTGGCGAGAACATAAGTGTGACACTTGCATAAACGTCCTAACACAACCGTTTCTGCAAACTGCTAGATGCTAAAGAGACACCTTGAAATGGCTATACAAAGCTTCCATTTCACAGGCACTGTGGATACATTGCGCTCCTCTGGGTGAAGAAAATGTTCCAGCGGTTCTGGTAAGCAACTCTGGGAGGTTCGAGTCACTCGCCATTGGTGGAGCATAATCAGTCCCTGCTTTATGTGCCTTGGATACATCAACAGCAAGAACCTACAACGTCATGAAAACATAAACCGTCAGCCATAACATTAAAGGGGTTGTAAAGCTTTGCGTTCTTCACCTTAATGCATCCTATGCATTAAGGTGAAAAAATATCCAATGCTTACAAGCCCCCCCTTTAACTTACCTGAGCCCTCGAAAGTCCTGCATCATGAACGCGCTGGCTTCTCGGCCCGGTCTTCTTGGCTCTTCATTGGATAATTGATAGCAGCGCAGCCATTGGCTCCCGCTGCTGCGTCAAATCAATGACGCACCGCGCTGGGGGGCGGGGCCAAGTGATACACTATGGCCGCCACCTTATCACACGGGAGCGCGCCCGCATCCTAACCCCCTTGGAAGAGCGCTTCCCAGAAGGGAGTTAGCGCTTGCTGGGAGGAGCCGAGACAGCCACCGAGGGACCCCAGAAGACAAGGATCGGGGCCACTTTGTGCAAAACGAACTGCACAATGAATGTTTGACTTCTTTTTTTTTTTTTTATAACAAAGAACCTTTACTAACCCTTTAACGTGTTACTTAACCCACAACAGTAAAATCAGTGTGTATATGCAGTAAAGCATGCTTGTTATACTCACTGTGGGTGAGTGCTACATTGTATAAAACTATTACGTTTAATTTTTTAGATTTTTACAAAGCGGTGCCTTGAGATTATGCATAATTTTAAAGGGCGCCTTGACAAAAAAAAAAGGTGGTTGATAAACACTATGCTATATATATATATATATCTCATGGGGCAGATCCACAAAAGAATTACGCCGGCGTATCTATTGATATGCCGCGTAATTTTAAAGTTGCCGCGTCGTATCTTTGTTTTTTATCCACAAAACAAGATACGACGGCATCTGGGATCGATCCGACAGGCAAACGTCTTAATACGCCGTCGGATCTTGGGTGCATTTTTTCCGCGGCCGCTAGGTGGCGTTTCCGTCGAATTCCGAGTCGAGTATGCAAATTAGCTCGTTACGGCGATCCACGAACGTACGTCCGGCGCATTTTTTTACGTCGTTTGCGTTCGCCTTTTTCCAGCGTATAGTTACCCCTGCTATTATGAGGCATACTCAATGTTAAGTATGCCGTCGTTCCCGCGTCGCCGTTCGCGAATAGGGATTTGAGTAGAATGACGTCACCGTTGTAAGCATTGGCTTGTTCCGGTTTAATTTCGAGCATGCGCACTGGGATACCCACACGGACGGCGCATGCGCCGTTCGAAAAAAACGTTGTTTACGTTGGGTCACGACGTATTTACATAAAACACGCCCCCATCACATCCATTTGAATTCCGCGCCCTTACGCCGCCAAAGATACACTACGCCGCTGTAACTTACAGCGCAAATTCTTTGAGGATTCGAAAAAAAAAAAAGTAGTGTATCTTAGATACGCTATGCCCGGCGGAGATATGCGCCGAGGTACGTGAATCTGCCCCATAATGTACAGGATACAGACAGAAATGGTATAAAGCAGATGGGTTCTGTGAAGGAAAAAATCCCCTTCAAGAGAACGAAGCAGAAAAAAAATAAAAAGTCACATTTTGCAGAGCTTTGCATTTCAAGAACTGGGTTGGAAAATATAAAGGAAGCACGTGCCATTTATAAATAAGATTCACTTTCCTATATGTGGGTTGCAAAACATATGGACTCCATTTACGATGCATTCCCTAAGTATACAGATTGATTGATTTCTGCATGTACACCTAGGTGTGAACTGCACCTCCCACCAAAGCCAACCTTGACCTTTAACAGCATTTTTTTATATAAAGAATTCCGGATTAAGCCACAAATACAATAAACATTTGCATGTGCATGCTGTAAACTTGTGTATTCCAGAGGCCTACCTGCTGAAATCCCCATTGTGAAAATGGCTGTCAGGGCAAACCCAGCATCTCAGCATCACTAGCATGTGTATTTTTCCTATTGGTGCTGCAGATCATTTACATTACAAACTTTAGTTTCAGAGTAACTTGGTTTGAGAGCGTTTTGCAAGACAAGCAAAATGTTTTAATACATTTTGACTTGATATAAGAGTAGCGTCATATCACAACTGACTTTAAAAGAGAAGAGAGGCGCCTCCAAGTGTAGCAATATGGTGACATTTAACTACTTTAGACCCGGGCCATAGTAAAAAGACGGCCTCCAGGTGGCCCTATAAATCCGGGAGGCCGTCTTTTTACGGCCTTGCGTCCTCCGGCCACTGGGGAACGTGCACGCGCCGGCGCGTCCCCGAGATGCCGATGCGCGTGACTGGCGGCCGCGATGTCCGCCAGGTACCTGCGATCGGCAATGACAGAGCAGGGACGTGGAGCTCTGTGTGTAAACACAGTGCTCCATGTCCTGTCAGGGAGAGGAGACAAATGCTGTATCCCTTGTACATAGGGACACAGCATCGGTCACCTCCCCCAGTCAGTCCCCTCCCCCCACAGTAAGAATCACTCCCAGGATACACATTTAACCCCTTCCTCGCCCCCCTAGTGTTAACCCCTTCCCTGCCACTCACATTTATACAGTAATCAATGCATTTTTATAGCACTGTTCGCTGTATTAATGTGAATGGTCCCAAAAAGGTGTCAAAAGTGTCCGCCGCAATATCGCAGTCCTGACAAAATTCGCAGATCGCCGTATTACTAGTAAAAAATAATTAAAAAAATGTCAGAATTCTATCCCCTATTTTGTAGCCACTATAACTTTTGCGCAAACCAATCACTATACGTTTATTGCGATTTTTTTTTTTTTACCAAAAATATGTAGAATACGTATCGGCCTAAACTGAGAAGAAAAAATAGTTAAAAAAAAAAAATGGGATATTTATTATAGCAAAAAAGTAAAAAAAAATTTTTTTTTTCAAAATTGTTGCTCTTTTTTTGTTTATAGCGCAAAAAATAAAAACCGCAGAGGTGATCAAATACCACCAAAAGAAAGGAAGGTAAGGTAAGCAATTCATAATGAGCTAGTATGCTATGCTCATTATGACTTTGTCTTGCAGGTTTTTTTTTTTAGTAGGGTTTACAACCACTTTAGGTTTTACTGTATTTGTTTTATACACAACACCATCTAGTTTCTAGTAGATGATATAAAAAAAAAAAAAAAAACACTCAACTTTTGTGGGTGACAAATGGGTACAAAGTGTCCCGCTAACCTAAGAACCCGCCGCACCTTCAGTATCAAGTCAGTAATAGCAGTTTACATTCTCCATTCCTGTCCAGCTGCCTCTGGCGTGTAGAATGTATTTTTGGGTGCACAAATTTCCAGTTACTATTGCACCAATTATGTAAAAGTAAATTTTGATGCAATATAAACATTTGCAGATGAACCGTTAGATGGAGCCATTTACTTTACTTGGCCTCATTCAACCTCCCAGCTTAACAGATGTTGAGATAAGAGATCAAGGAGCGGATCATCAACGGCCTCATAGATTTATACTGTGAGAAGGAGAAGTAAAGTATAACCATTGTGTACTGCTGCAAAGCGAGAAGCATTGACTGCACCTGTACAATTTATTCTACACACATATATAAAAGAAATATTTTTATCTATACGTTCCCTTTAACCACTTAAGACCCAGACCTTTAGGCAGCTAAAAGGACCCGACCAGTTTTTGCGATTCGGCACGGCGTCTCTTTAACCGACAATTGCGCGGTCGTGCGACGTGGCTCCCAAACCAAATTGGCGTTCATTTTTTCCCACAAATAGAGCTTTCTTTTGGTGGTATTTGATCACCTCTGCGGTTTTTGTTTGCGCTATAAACAAAAATAGAGCGACAATTTAAAAAAAAAATGCAATATTTTTTACTTTTTGCTATAATAAATTTCCCCCAAAAATATATAAAACATTTTTTTTTCCTCAGTTTAGGCCGATACCAATTTTTGGTAAAAAAATTGCATTAACTGATTATCGTTTTTTTGCGCAAAATTTATAGGGGGAGATTCAGAAAGAGATACAATGGCGTATCTCCTGATACGCCGTCGTATCCCTGAGATCCGACGGTCGGATCTATGCGACTGATTCATAAGAATCAGTTACGCATAGATCTCCCTTAGATCCGACAGGTGTAAGTGACTTACACCGTCGGATCTTAGGCTGCAATCTCCCGCCGGCCGCTAGGTGACGCTTCGTTTTTTTACACGACGAATATGCAAATTCCGATTTCCGCCGATTCAAATAATACACTCCCCTAGCCGCGGAATTTGAATTCCGCCGGGGGAGTTACGATCCGCCGGCGCAAATTTCGAGGTAAGTGCTTTCTGAATACTGCACTTGCCTCAAAAAATTGCGCTGGCGGATCGTAAATAAGATAGATTACGCGGATCTAAAGATCTGCTGATCTATCTGAATCTAGCCCATAGCGTTTACAAAATAGGGGATAGTTTTGTTGCATTTTTATAAAAAAAAAAAATGTTACTACTAATGGCGGCGATCAGCGATTTTTTTTTCGTGACTGCGACATTATGGCGGACACTTCGGACACAATTTTGACACATTTTTGGGACCATTGTCATTTTCACAGCGAAAAGTGCATTTAAAATGCATTGTTTACTGTGAAAATGACAATTGCAGTTTGGGAGTTAACCACAAGGGGGCGCTGATGGGGTTACGTGTGACCTCATCTGTGTTTCTAACTGTAGGGGGGTGTGGCTGTTGGTGTGATGTCATTGATTGTGATTCCCTATATAAGGGAACACACGATCGATGGCGGCGCTACAGTGAAGAATGGGGAAGCTGTGTTTACACACAGCTCTTCCCCATTCTTCAGCTCCGGGGACCGATCACGGGACTCCAGCAGCGATCGGGTCTGCGAGTCCCGCAGCTGCGGTCACGGAGCTTTCGGACCGGGTCGTGGGCGCGCGCCCGCGACCTACGGCTGGGCATTTAACAATCACGTACAGGTATGCGATTGTGCCCAGCCGTGCCATTCTGCCGACGTATATCGGCGTTAGGCGGTCCTTAAGTGGTTAAGGCCATTTTTTGTGATAAGTCACTGTCGTTTTAACTGACAATTGCGCAGTCGTGCAACGTTGTACCCAAACATTTTATGTCCCCCCCCCCCCACAAATAGAGCTTTCTTTTGGTGGTATTTGATCACCTCCTGCGGTTTTTATACCCACTTCTGTACTCATGATGTGCCTCATCATCTGCATAACTTCTGGCAACTGGAAGGAAAATAAATGTAATCCTTGTATACCAAGATACAGTATAGCTTGGTGGTCTATCCTCAATACAACTATGACATGCAACAAAATCCTCAGTCATTCAATGGAATGAGGTGTTAACCCTTTCAGCAGATTGCTACTACATAGGATATAATGACCTTAATAGAGCTAATTAAAACTGCACTATAAAAGCAGAACAAAGCGGCTCTCCTGGTAATCATGTGTTGTTGAGTACACGGGGAACCATTTCTAGGGATGGCTCTAGATTTAATGAGCTTTGGATTAAGTTGGCAGGTCATGCATGAAATTAGAAAAAAAAGTGTTGGAGTCACCTGAGATGAAGATCTAATGAGCTGCTTGTACTCAACGGCTGACCAAAAAAAAAAAATGCAACAAGCTACTCAACCAGCAGCAGCTTCCTGTACTTACAATTTTTTTTTAACTACAAAGGAGATCAATCAGGGAGCAGCACCTAAGAAAGGACTAAGAACATAAACCAAAATATATTGCATTATGGCATAAGAGTTTAAAGTGGTTGGAAAGGTTTTTTTTTTTGTTGGTATAAAAATAACACATCTATACTTACCTGCTCTGTGCAATGGTTTTGCAAAGAGCAGCCCCGATCCTATGGGGTGCCACGCCAGCGCATCAGGCCCTTCCTCGGTGCCACCACGGAAATCCGCTTTCCATGGATGCACCCATTCGGCCTCTGCTGCTATCAAATCTGTCCAATTGGGAGAGAGAGACAGCAGCTGGAACTGCTGCACTCGTGCACATTGCTAAACAAGGTGGACTCAGGTAAGTAAAAGGGGGGTCTGGGGGGCAGCTGCAGCACAGGTGTTTTTCATGACTTATATTGGCATGGGGCGTGGTCACCCGGTGATGTCACCCAGCGATCCCGTCCCTTATGATGTCACCACCCGGAGCATTATAGGATTGTGACGTCATAAGGGGTGGGATCACCAGGTGACATCACCAGTGACCACGCCCCCACCAAAGCACCCACCCCTCATGTTGAGGGCATGCAGCCTGGTACGGTTCAGGAGGGGGGGGGGGTCGCTCACTCGTCCCCACCCCCTTTCCTGACCGGCCGGGCTGCATGCCTGAATAAGGTTCCTGTATGGATTTTGGGGGGACCCCCACGCAGTTTGTTTTTTTTGCATGGAGTTCCCCCTCAAGATCATCAGAGCATCAAGTCGCATGCTAAAGTCAGACCATGCAAGACAGCCATCCGAATTCAGTGATATTCAATGGGCTGATGTAGGATCAAAGTTGGACCAACGTAGTACAGGGAGCATTTTTAAAGTCAGACCAACATGCGTCGGACCGTTAAGACTCCTCCCATAGGGAAACATTGATTTTCACACGTCATACAACATGAGCTCCCAATGACGGAGCGTTTGTCATACCAGTGTGAACCCGACCTAAAAGGCCAATGAGTTTCTGGACTCCTGACAGACCCTTGCATCTTTCATCCAGTGCTGCACTGACATTTCTGAGTCATGGGGAAAGCAAAAAAATTACCAAAGTATCTGCGGGTACAGGTAGTTGAACTGTATAAAAAAGGGAAGGGATATAAAAAGATATCCAAGGAATTGAGAATGCCAATTCGCAGTGTTCAAACTTATCGAGAAGTGGAAAATGAGGGATTCTGTTGAAACCAAACCACGGTCAGGTAGACCAACTAAAATTTCAGCCACAACTGCCAGGAAAATTGTTCGGGATGCAAAAACGTGGTGTGGCTGTTTCAAGATGCACAATAAGGAGGCACTTGAAGAAAGATGGGCTACATGGTCGAGTTGCCAGAAGAAAACCATTACTACACAAATGCCACAAAGTATCCGCTTACAATACGCCAGACAGCACAGAGACAAGCCTCAAACCTTGTGGCACAGTCATTTGGATTGATGAGACCAAAATTGTGCTTTTTGGTCACAACCATAAACCCTACATTTGAAGAGGAATCAACAAGGCCTATGATAAAAGGTACACCATTCCTACTGTGAAACACGGAGGTGGATCGTCGATGTTTTGGGAATGTGTGAGCTACAAAAGGCACAGGAAACTTGGTAAAAATTGAAGGCAAGATGAATGCAGTATGTTGTAATCAAAAAATACTGGAGGAACATTTGCATTCATCAGCCAGGAAGCTGCGCATGGGACGTACTTGGACATTCCAACATGACACTGATCCAAAACACAAGGCCAAGTCGACCGGTCATTGGCTACAGCAGAATAAAGTGAAGCCAGCTCAGTCTCCTGACCTCAATATCATTGAGCCACTCTGGGGAGATCTCAAACGTGCATTTCATGCAAGACAGCCCAAGAATTTACAGGAACTGGAGGCATTTTGCCAAGAGGAATGGGAGGCTTTACCTTTACCTTGAGGAGATAAAGAGCCTCATCCACAAATACCACAAAAGACTTCAAGCTGTCATTGATGTTAAAGGGGGCAATACACGGTATTAAAGCGGTGGTTCACCCTCCTTAACATCAGTCTAGCATTACATTCGGCATAGTAGCGCGAGCTACAGTATGCCTATCTGTATTTTTTTATCCCCGTACTCACTGTGCTATTGCACATTGAAGATTCCGACTCCCGCGGGGAATGGGCGTGCCTATGGAGAGGGAGGATGATTGACGGCCGGCTCTGGCACGTCACGCTCCCCGAAGACAGCCGGAGTAGGTCTCGGCTCTTCACGGCGCCTGCGCACAGGCTATGCGCAGGCGCCGTGAAGAGCCAAGCCTATTTCGGCTATTTCCGGAGAAGCATGACGTGCCAGGGCCGGCCGTCAATCACCTTCTCTCACCATAGGAACGCCCATTCCCCGGAATCTTCAATGTACAATAGCACAGTGAGTACGGGGATAAAAAATGTAAGACCGGCATACTGTAGCTCGCGCTACGATGCCGAATTTTATGCTAGAATAAAAAAAAAAAAAATTTTTTTTTTTTTAATAGGGTGAACCCCCGCTTTAAGAACAGGGTATGTAAACTTTTGATCAGGGTCATTTGGGCAATTTCTGTTTTCATTATGATTTAAAACAGTAAACACAGTTGATTGATAATAAATGGCTTCAGCCAAACACTAACCATGAGTAAAAGAAAAGTCTGTGTTAACTATATTCTCTGAAAAAATCCACTTAAAGGGGTTGTAAAGGTAAAAAAAAAAATCCCTAAATAGCTTTCTTTACCTTAGTGCAGTAATATTTCACTTACTTCATCCTCAGATTTTCCTTTTAAATGTCCTTATTTCTTCTGAGAAATCCTCACTTCCTGTTCTTCTGTCTGTAACTCCACACAGTAATGCAAGGCTTTCTCCCTGGTGTGGAGAAAGCCTTTTTTTTTTTTTTGGCAGGTGAGTTGTTACAAACAAGGAGCCACAGTGTTCGTAGAAGTCAGATTAAAAATGTTGCTTTAAATCGCTTGCTTGCTGGCAATCATATTGTTCCCAATTGCTGACAGGTGTCTTCATTCCCAGTAATTGAAGGATAATGTATTTTGAACAGCACGTTCCGTGTCCTCTGCCCTATTTTGTTGCAGAATTGGCTGCCAAAATGTAAGAAAATCTTCAGCAGAGACCATCGACTACTGTATTCTCCTTTTTGAAAGTTTTTGATATGGCATTTCTCGTAGTTGCAAAGCTTGTGACTACAGATAATACCTAGAAGAAGTGACGCTTCATTGTTGTTGTCTCCATCAGTTGTTCTAGGTGAGCCTGAACATATCCTGTTCCATTGTCATGTGTGTTCCATATATTTTGGGGTGTCAGATTTACTTAAAATATATGAACCTGACATTAAATACTAAATGACTCAGGTGCTGAGTTATAGTGATTTAGTTAAAGGGGTTGTAAAGGTACAATTGTTTTTCCTAAATAGCTTCCTTTACCTTAGTGCAGTCCTCCGTCACTTACCTCATCCTTCCATTTTGCTTTTAAATGTCCTTATTTCTTCTGAGAAATCCTCACTTCCTGTTCTTCTGTCTGTAATTCCACACAGTAATGCAAGGCTTTCTTCCTGGTGTGGAGTGTCGTGCTCGCCCCCTCCCTTGAGGGGGCGAGCAGGATAGTCAGGATGCCCACTAACATGCTCCTTTATCTGCAAAGTAGAGAGCGTCCTGACTCTCCTGCTCACCCCCTCAAGGGAGGGGGCGAGCACAACACTCAACACCAGGGAGAAAGCCTTGCATTACTGTGTGGAGTTACAGACAGAAGAACAGGAAGTGAGGATTTCTCAGAAGAAATAAGGACATTTAAAAGCAAAATGGAAGGATGAGGTAAGTGAAGGAGGACTGCACTAAGGTAAAGGAAGCTATTTAGGGAAAACAATTGTACCTTTACAACCCCTTTAACTAAATCACTATAACTCAGCACCTGAGTCATTTGGTATTTAAAGCGGGGGTTCACCCTTAGAGGGCACTTTTCCCCCTTAGATTCCTGCTCGTTTTTACTAGGGGAATCGGCTATTTATTTTAAAATATGTGCAGTACTTACCCGTTTACGAGATGCATCCTCTCCGTCGCTTCCGGGTATGGGCTTCGGGAATGGGCGTTCCTTCTTGATTGACAGTCTTCCGAGAGGCTTCCGACAGTCGCATCCATCGCGTCACGATTTTCCGAAAGAAGCCGAACGTCGGTGCGCAGGCGCAGTATAGAGCCGCACCGATGTTCGGCTTCTTTCGGCTACGAGTGACGCGACGGATGCGACCGTCGGAAGCCTCTCGGAAGGCTGTCACTCAAGAAGGAACGCCCGCTCCCGAAGACCCATTCCCGGAAGCGACGGAAGAAGATGCATCTCGAAAACGGGTAAGTACGGATCATATTTTAATACAAATAGCCGATTCCCCTAGACAGAACGAGCAGGAAGCTAAGGGAATAAAAATTTTTTTTTACAAATGGGTGAACTCCCGCTTTAATGTCAGGTTCATATATTTTAAGTAAATCTGACACCCCAAAAGATATGGAACACACATGACAATGGAACAGGATATGTTCAGGCTCACCTAGAACAACTGATGGAGACAACAACAATGAAGCGTCACTTCTTCTAGGTATTATCTGTAGTCACAAGCTTTGCAACTACGAGAAATGCCATATCAAAAACTTTCAAAAAGGAGAATACAGAAGTCGATGGTCTCTGCTGAAGATTTTCTTACATTTTGGCAGCAAATTCTGCAACAAAATAGGGCAGAGGACACGGAACGTGCTGTTCAAAATACATTATCCTTCAATTACTGGGAATGAAGACACCTGTCAGCAATTGGGAACAATATGATTGCCAGCAAGCAGCTGTGCGGCGATTTAAAGCAACATTTTTAATCTAACTTCTACTAACATTGTGGCTCCTTGTTTACTTTTGCTACTGCTTAGGACCTGAAGTGTGGAAGCTGTTCTCCCAAAAAACAGGCAAGCAGAGGGCAAAGGACTAGTCACCAGCATTTTCTGTGGTCTCCCTGCAGCCGATTTATTCTTCATTGCACTATTGTATGTAGAATTATCAATTCTAGTGTATGTATATTGGTTGAATTGATTAAATAGATATTCATTGATAATACAATGTTTATACATCTGTATTAGATGATGAAATTGTTATTAAATAGGTTAATACTTATTGATATGTACTGCCTTATTAAAGAATTGAAGGTAAATGAAATATCCTGATAAAAAGGTTAATTTTTAATATGCAGATCGATCATATATGCAGTGCAAACAGCAATACGTTCCATCATTGCTTATAGCTTATACAATAGAGCGCAGTGGGTCCTCAGGAATATGGCCGCCATGTGACGAGGTTTGGACTACAACAATATGGCGATGCGGTTCATGATGGTTTTGAATACCATTATGCGGGTTACGCTGCCCTTTAGTGTTTAGCACCAACAATTTTTTATACAAGGAAGTGATGCGAGCACCGCTGACCCATACTGGCTCACAGAAGTCCCACTGGACGAAACGTACGTCAGGCTAGGCATAGAGCAGCGGTGACGTCGTGGCACCCGTGGTGGGTGTTGGACAAAGTTTATTTCCAATAAGCCCATTTTAACATCTTCGTTGTAAGTAGAACCTTGAAAAAAACTCTGGTGTGCTTTTAATGAATGTTGCGCAAGGAGTTGGTTTTCCTCTTCCATATGGTATACCGTGTTATCGGGTTTTGGAGTTCACTAAAGGATAATTGCTGTGGGGAGTTACATCATTGAGTCCACTAAGTAGGCTGAACAGCTGAGGCGGTATATACCCAAAGAGGTGATTGCTCACTGATGCACATATAGACCTTGGAAGGTCTTAAGATCTGGTAAGCAGATATATTTGTCCCATCCATCCTGTGGGGAGCACTGGGTGTTTGCACAGATCAAAATTGGAGGGACACTTCACTTTGTGGATCTGCAATTGGTTTTGGCCTTTACACTTTATAAAAGTTTATACATCCATTATAAAGATGGGTTTTGTTTGCCTAATCATAGATAAGGCATTGTATCACATATACATGACAGCGCAACAGGTTGATATTTATAATGTATTTCATGCCCTGTGTGGAGACGGCCATCTTGGTAAATGGCGAAAAATATTCATGTAAAAGAACAAAAAGAAGGCGCACCAACCTTGCGCATTACCCAAATGGTATTTATTAAAATCAAAAGGAAGGAAATATTCACAAACAAGTGGATAATAAAAGCATATCAGAGTCCACAATGGACACAGAGCAACCAGGTCACCAGGACCGCGTCCAGCGTGCCGGAGGACCTACCTGATGGCTGGCGCTTTTCAAAGGGGAAATCCCCGCTTCCTCAGAGCCCATCTGTAATGTTGCATTACCACATTGATATAGCAAATTGGTCTCATCACATGATCTGAAGACCCATCTCAGTTGGGTGGAGATGGGAGTGGTCAGAGAGCAAGCCAGATCCTTGTGCATGACGACACATACATAAAAAGCAACAATGAGAATGCTGATGGTGTCAAAACATGATGGGATTTTCAGGCATACAATACAAGGCTACTTTCACACTGAGTCGCTATAGCGCTAAAATAAAGCGGCCACAAAGCGCCCTGAAAGGCGCTTTGTGGGTGGTTTTAACCCTTTTCGGACGCCAGCAGGGGTTAAAAGTGCCCTATCGGCCGAATAGCGCCATAAAAATTACGGTAAAGCCCTGCTAAAAAAAAAAAGCTTTACCACTTGTAATAATGCAAAATTATCCTTTTGATTTAAATAAATACCATTTGGGTAATGGGCAAGGTTGGTGTGCCCTCTTTTTGTTCTTTTACAGGATTTTCAATGGCAGCAAGTCCTGTGCATTTACAGGGAGCCATAGGAATTCTAGGCCATTTCCACTGCTATCGCACCACTGTTGAGCGCAGGAGATTTTGTTTGACTGTGAAGAATATTCATGAGATGACTGGTGATCTGATGACTGGTTAGGCAATGAAAGGTATAGGGAGCGCAAATCCACAAAATGGACTGAACAGAATCCACAGAAAGTAAACAGAAGCACAATCGATTAAAACAGAACCAAGTACCAGAAAACTCATCTTATATATTATGACAGGTGCCAGAATTACACTCGCAGCTGCATGGAAAAAGACTAATGTTTCCATCCTATATATGAAAAGAAAGGTCACATGGATTATGGAACAAGAGAAAAGGGTCTGCTCCATGTTGGATAAGTCTACTCTTTTCTATGAAATCTGGGAACCTTGGTTGGAATACATGGGGATAACTTATACTCCGTGAAGGTTTTGATGACATCAGTGTCTTTTGGACGATGCTGGTAGATGGCAGGCAGGCTAATTTTCTATCTCTCCTGATTTTCTTCTGGCTTTCTTTTTTCACTTCCTCTCTTGTCTTTTGTCACTCTTTCTTTTTTTCTTTTGCTTCTTCTTAGGTTTTATCTCATTATTTTATCTCTGGGGATAGAATCCTTAAGATTTTTGGTCCTCAGTTTGTTTTATTTTGAAAAGATAAGTTTATGTTTAAGTAATTGAAGGATTATACCTCAGACAGGAGGCTCATATCTTATGCATTATCTTTCTTTAATAATGCCCATAGCAGAAATACAGTAAACATTTATTGTAACTTAAAAGAAAAAATTCAAAGAACTACCCTTCCCAGCAGTCCCTGGGCCAGTGTAGCCCCTCCCAGACCATAATCTATATAAGGGACTGTCTGAGGTAACCTATTCCTCTTTCTTTCTGCTCATGGCAGAGCACACAAGATAAGTATTTCATGTACCTTTATTATTTACAAGATAGGTATTTCATGTACCTTTATTATTTACAAGATAGGTACTTCTTGTATCTTTATTATTTACAAGATAGGTGTTTCATGTACCTTTATTGTTTGATTGTATATATGGTCTCTGATACGGGTGATTTTGTTCAGTCTTGACTGATATGTTTGAGGTATTGTGGAACATGGGGAGTTTCCCTGGAATTCCTCCCTGATACCGAATGCCCCCGGTGTCAGGTATTTTGTCGTAATTGATTGTTCTGTACTGGGGGTTCTCCCTGCTATCCCCCGTTTCTGCGCTTTATTTCTGTCTGCCTGACACCGGAGCGGTGTCAGGCAGATATGTTTGAGAGGCCACGTTTGTTTGTTTCCAATTCTTTGATTCTTTGTTCGGGTTTTTTCCCTTTCTTTGACACCGGAGCACTGCGGCGTCCGTGCGGGATCCGCGCTGTTTTTCATTCGCTCCCTCGGCGGGCGCCATGCCTGGACAACTGTCCCCCCCTCCTCCCTCCCCACGCTCTCCTTAGCGCGCTCAGGTGGGGGACGGGGTCTCCGCCGCTCCTCTCTTTCGGTGCCTCTCTCGGTATCGAGAGCGAGACGGGGGAGAACAGTTTTCATCGACCGTTCTGTCCCTCACAACCTCGGGCCAATAAGAACTCCAGAGGCCCTAGTCTCGCGAGACTTCGCCTCTGGAGTTAGAATCTCGTCAGGCTCCCCTCACACCGCAGGATGTCCTTCCCAGCGGTGTCGTAGCCAGGAACCTGCTGCTGTTTCACCATGCTTTCAACCACTAGATGGCAGTACATCTTTTCAGATATAAATATATATATTTCATTCCAATGAATCAATATCTAATAAATAAATAAATAAATTAAATTAAATAATTTAAATAACCGAATCTACAATAAATAATTCAATATAATCGGGTGTCACGACGTTGGCCATTCCAGGCGTCGGATCCCGCCTCGGAGAGTCGGGGTTTTTCCGTTGTGCGTAGGACAGCGGCGGGACTTCATCGTTTTTTTCTACCCGTTCTTCCCCGCACATCGTACTCCGTTGTCTACGGATTTCTTAGTCCTTCACGGTCCCACTGCGATCTTCGCATCTCTTCCTACTCCTCATTCCTACGCTAAACCTCAGTTTCCGGTTTCCTCAGCTACGCTAGCCAGAGGGGTACGATCAATCATGGAAATGGCAGGGTCTTACGTAACCCCGTTGGGCGCCCACCCCTCCAGAGGAGCGGTGGCTCCTAGGTCATCACCCCGGGCGGCTCCCTATAGGATTTACGGCTAGCGGCGGACTGGTAACCACGATTGCTTTCCGCCAATTCTGCTTGGATCGGAGGAACACATATCTATATCAATTTTGTAGTTGTTTCATTTGTTATCATCTATATATGCATTGTTATAGCTTTGAACTTGCATAAGATATGAGCCTCCTGTCTGAGGTATAATTCGAGATTTTCCTAGCTTGTGACGGAAAATATTGATTATATGAAGACAGGAGGCGAGTATCTTCCCTCCCGACCCAACCCTGTCACGAGGTTGTCTCTCTCTCGTTCTAGACTGTTGAACCACACACCCTGCAAGTCGGAGGCTGGTACGCCCCGGGAGTTCGTTTTCACTAACCCCGTCGGGATTGCTGTTCCGTTTCGATCCATGGGTTTAGTTCACCGCAGATGGAGGCTCCTACTACGTTCCAGATCCGGAGTCGGGATGCCGTTGACTGAATCCGTTGGTCCATGTTCCTGAAGACGACTGACCGGTCGGCTCCGAATGGTTTTGGTTTTCCTATAGTCCCCGTTGGGATGAAGTTGGTCCGGATGAAGTTGGTCCGTGTTGGCCTTGTCCTTCGTTTCCTCCAGATTCAGATGTTGTGTTCCGGTCAGAAGGTTCCCGGCAGCCGCGGAGATGTCCAATTGGACTTTCGGTTCCTGTTTACACTAATTCGCATGAAGAAAGAGGAATAGGTTACCTCAGACAGTCCCTTATATAGATTATGGTCTGGGAGGGGCTACACTGGGAAGGGTAGTTCTTTGAATTTTTTCTTTTAAGTTACAATAAATGTTTACTGTATTTCTGCTATGGGCATTATTAAAGAAAGATAATGCATAAGATACTCGCCTCCTGTCTTCATATAATCAATATTTTCCGTCACAAGCTAGGAAAATCTCGAATTCTACCAAACCTTTGAAATAATTGGATTTGATGGGGATTCCGAAAATATGTTTTCGGTTATCGGAGAGTTCCAGTAATAGTTATTGGAGGGAGGGAGGGAGGATTGGAGGTTTTGCTCAACCTCTTGGACACAGAAAGTTCCCGTTAGGGGTGTCGGAGAGGTTGATGCACTCCAGATATCTTATCCTTTAATTATTCTAAGTAATTTAATCTGGTACACTCAATTAGTTTTATCCCTTATATAACTTGTGTGATAACGCTAGACCTAGGAATTCCTTGATATATGAAAATATTCTGTTTCTCTTTCAAGTTTAAAGTATTACTTTGAAATAGTCTTTTAATTTAGCTTATGTGAACTGCCTTACTTTCACCACATGGTGTTGAGCATATAGGATGGATAGATATAAGTGGCAGTTAATAAGACAGGAATGATTATTATGAATTGAAATGTATTTAAATTATTATATTTCTGCGTGCTATTGACTTATTTCTTGCTAATTTAATACAAATGTATGTATTTATTTTATTGAAAATAAACTTAAATTTGAATGAAAAAAAAAAAAAACAGAACCAAGGAGATCTTTGAACTGCATTTTGTCGCTACAGCTTCCTCTACAGAAGGGGTGTCCAAACTTTTGACCTTCCTGGGCCACATCGTAAGAGGAGGAATTGTCTTGGGCCACACATAAAATACACTAACAAGAAGGATACCTGATGTGCAGAAAATGTGGGACAAATCACAAGATAAGTATCACCGATATAGATAATGTACCTATCCGAGTAATAAAACTTAATTTTTAATTTTTTTAAAATAAAAATATAACAGGGCAGCGTAAAACTAGTGCGATATTTAACACAGTTTTTGATAAACACATCAATATCTGGTTAGTTGGATGGATGTAGTAGCAATGCTGAATGAATTCTCAAGGTGCTCATCAGATATTTTGGTCCTAATTTTGCCCTTCATGTGCTTCACCCTTGAAAATAGTTGCTCACGAATAGATCGGTGCTTCCAAAAATGGATGACATGAATAAGGCAAAGAGTGGAAGGTAAGAAAAACAAAAACCCTATAAAAGTCCAGTAAAGAGACGGTCAAATTGTTCTTCAGCCACATGTGTTCGCGAAGTGTAAAACGCATTTTTACAAAGAATTCCAAAAAACAAATCAACATTTTTAGGTTTACAATGTTGTGTTGGGTCACATTCATAGCCCCCATGAGCCGCAGGTTGGACACCCCTGCTCTACAGCCAGCGGATCAGTGAGCAACACAGAAGTGACATTACAAAATCTCATGGGCCTAAAGTCCCGTACACATGGGCTGAATGTCGGGAGACATTTGCCGGTTTGTCTGGTTTCTGTTGGATGAGCATGTTGGAAAACCAGCAGCTGACTCCCGATCAGCACTCTCAGCCAATGGCAGAGAGCACTGATCAGAGGGCCAGATTCACAAAAGAGATACGCCGTCGTATCTCTGAGATACGATTGTCGTATCTATGCGGCTGATTCAGGGAATCAGTTACGCATAGATAGCCCTAAGGATGCAATTCTAGGCCGGCCGCTAGGTGGCGATTCCATTGCGGTCGGTGTAGAATATGCAAATGACTAGTTACGGCGATTCATGAATGTACGCTTTACCCGTCGCTCTAAATTTACGTCGTTTCCGTCGAGTTACGCCGCAAAAAACTAAGCATGCCCTCTAGGTGGTGTAACCCATGTTAAGTATGGCCGTCGTTCCCGCGTCGAAATTTTAAAATTTCAGGTTGTTTGCGTAAGTCGTCCGTGAATGGCGCTGGACGCCATTTACGTTAACGTCGAAAACCAATGACGTCCTTTAGCATAATGCACGTCAGGTAATTGACGGACGTAGCATGCGCAGTACGTTCGGCGCGGGAACGCGCCTAATTTAAATGGTGCCCGTCCCATTTGAATTAGGCGGGCTTGCGCCGAGCGGATTTACGTTACACCGCCGCAAGTTTACAGGTAAGTGCTTTGTGAATCAGCCACTTACGCTGTAAACCTGCGGCGGTGTAACGTAAATGGGATACGTTACGCCGCCGCAGCGCAACGTATTTGTCTGTGAATCTGGCCCAGAGTGTTCTGGCAGCGAGACCACCCCCCTGTCAGAACACAATAGCTCAGCAGGAGAGATTGCTGCACTAACTTCATATAGTTAGTACAGCAGCTCCAACCGGAGCTGACCGTTTTCGTTCAACCCACTGGGTTAAACGGGGAAAAAAAAAACTGTATCAGGCATACCAGTCAGAAGCACAGGTACAGATCATCAGATATACAATATGCGGCTATAGGCACAGTAAGGTCACACATTGATGAGCGTTACAAGAACTGCCTGCCTTATGTGATGTGAAACTAAGCCCAGTGTCTGAAAGGGAATACACGTCTGTTTCTCTGTCATCTTGAGCTCCTCGGTGACCTGGGCAATCCTAAGGTCCCATTTACCCCACTTCACCTTTGTAATAAGTGTTGCAGCAACACATTTATTCAGAAAGCAATGAACAGAACCCCAATACATCTAGTAAGCACTTGCCTCATGGTGGATATAAATCAATTTTTTTTTTTTAAGAAATAAAAAACAAATTGGATTTTTTTTATTTAAAAATCGATTTTGATTATCATTTTTTTTTTAATAAAATGCTTTTGGAGTAGAAAAAGAAATAAAATTCTAAAAGATAGTTTTCCAAGTAAGATAAATTAATAATTTCATTTATTCAGCATGAAATGGAGCTTAGTTATGCAGCATGAGGCTGTATATTCTGCAATATTTACAATTTTGGTAAACTTATTCAATGAATCCAAGCTCTGCAAGCTGAGATAACATGCACTGCATTGATGCATTCACACAATTTCATAGAAACCATGAGATAAAACAAGGTTAAAGTGGTTGTAAACCCACATTTTTGACTTTTACCTACAGGTAAGCCTATAATAAGGCGTACCTGTAGATATAAAGAATATCTCCTAAACCTGTACGGTTTAGGAGATATTCCCCCCGCAATGCGCCGCTGATTGCAGCGGCGCATGCGCAGGGGGGATCCTCGGCTGAAGGGCCGGCCCCGCCGACCCATGCCGGAATGAAATCTCCCGCGGGAGTGACGTCATCGCCGCTCCAGCCAATCACAGCGATGGAGCGGCGATACCCGGAAGACACGCTCGGCGTGGACCAGGTAAGTTCCCTACCTCGTTCCGAGGTAAGTATTTCATAATGAGCCAATATGCGGTGCATACTAGCTCATTATGTCTTTTGCCTTGCATGTGTAAAAAAAAGAAAAAAAAGTGCATACTAGCTCATTATGGCTTTTGCCTTGCATGTGTAAAAAAAAGAAAAAAAAGTGCATACTAGCTCATTATGGCTTTTGCCTTGCATGTGTAAAAAAAAGAAAAAAAAGTGCATACTAGCTCATTATGGCTTTTGCCTTGCATGTGTAAAAAAAAGTGCATACTAGCTCATTATGGCTTTTGCCTTGCATGTGTAAAAAAAAGAAAAAAAAGTGCATACTAGCTCATTATGGCTTTTGCCTTGCATGTGTAAAAAAAAAAAAAAATGTATATGCGGGTTTACAACCGCTTTAAGGAATATTACTTTATCCCATTGTTTTGCAAATCTATGTACACTACAAACTGTATGATTAAATCGGTTCTGATATCGCCGTTTTACTAACTCCACAGCTTATTATTCTAAATTGGAAACCTTAATTTTGTATTTAATTTTTTTTGCAAATATTAAGCCCTGTACACACGATCGGATATCTGATGGAATCTAATCTGATGTATTTTTTAATCGGATATCCAAAGAAGCTGACTTTCATCAGTCTTGCCTACACACCATCGGTCAAAAATCCGACCGTGTCCAACGCAGTGACGTAAAACACTACGACGTGCTGAGAAAAATGAAGTTCAATGCTCCTGAGCATGCGTCCACTTGATTCTGAGCACGCGTGGATTTTTTTATCCGTAGGAAAATTTTCAAACACGTTCTATTTTTTTTCACCAATGGAAAACAAACCGATGGGCCCACACACGATCGGTTTGTCCGATGAAAACTTTCCATCGGTCAGTTTTCATCAGACAAACCGATCGTGTGTACAGGGCTTTAAAGATTCTAATCACGAGCTAGAATAAGTCCTTACATTTAACCACTTAAGACCTGGACCTTTACGCAGCTAAAGGACCCGGCCAGGTTTTGCGATTCGGCACTGCGTCTCTTTAACTGACAATTGCGCGGTCGTGCGACGTGGCTTCCAAACAAAATCGGCATCTTTTTTTCCCCACAAATAGAGCTTTCTTTTGGTGGTATTTGATCACCTCTGCAGTCTTTATTTTTTGCGCTATGAACAAAAATAGAGCAACAATTTTGAAAAAAAATTCAATATTTTTTACTATTTGCTATAATAAATATCCCCCAAAAATATATAAAAACATTTTTTTCCTCAGTTTAGGCCGATACGTATTCTTTTACCTATTTTTGGTAAAAAAAAAAAAAAAAAAATCGCAATAAGCGTTTATCGGTTGGTTTGCGCAAAATTTATAGCGTTTACAAATTAGGGGATAGTTTTATTGCATTAATAAAATTTTTTTTTTTTTTTTACTACTAATGGCGGCGATCAGTGATTTTTCTCGTGACTGCGACATTATGGCGGACACTTCGGACAATCTTGACAAATTTTTGGGACCATTGTCATTTTCACAGCAAAAAATGCATTGAAAATGACAATTGCCGTTTGGGAGTTAACCACAAGGGAGCGCTGAAGGGGTTATGTATGACCTAATATGTGTTTCTAACTGTAGGGGGTGTGGCCATAGGTGTGACATCGATTGTGTATCCCTATAAAAGGGATCACACGATCGATGACGCCGCCACAGTGAAGAACGGGGAAGCTGTGGCGGGACTCCAGCGGCGATCGGGTCCGCAGGTCCCAGTCCTTCGGACCGGGTCGCGCGCCCGAAACCCACGGCTGGGTACTAGCACAGGACGTACCTGTACATGGATGTGCCCAGCCGTGCCATTCTGCCGACGTAAATGTGCAGGAGGCGGTCCTTAAGTGGTTAAAGAGCACCTGTCATTTCAGATCAATCATGGCAGCGCCTGTTAGCGGACATCCACTCACCTGCTGCCGCCACCTCCCTCACCTTGTTGTGTCACTGCCGCATCACCAGCCGCCCCATTAAAGTGAATGGGACGGTCGGCGAGTCAATAGCGGGTCAGAGGTGGAGCCGCTGCGGGACAGAGATGACAGTTGCACTTTAAAAATGATGATTTTAAATCGACTTGATTTAAATCAAATCCACCCCGACATGCATTTAAGCATAACACAATATGTGAAGGTACAATATATATGTAAAGTGCTGTGTAAATTGACGGTGCTTTATAAAGTACCTGTAATAAATAAATGTGTTCAGTTATTACAAGCTGGAAATGAAGCGTGTGGTGTGCAGTCTGTTGGGACAATAAAGTCGGTCTTGCGTGGCTCAGCGAGGGAACCCCATTTAAAGTGCTGAGTTGATCACTAATACGCACCTTAATGGCAATCGCTAATTTATCGCCATCTGCTGCAGGAGGACAACCTTCAGAAACGAGAGGCTGTCCTTGTACTTCATGGCCATCTGGCTGAGAGAGGAGCTGACAGTTTAATTACAATTTTTAAAGTGATCGGTATATTGCAATCAATCACATCGCATAAGGTGAGCCATCAAAGGTATTTTCCCACACACTTCATATGTCAGGACGCTGATATCTAAAAGGATAAAAACTTTAGGCTCCATTCACACCTAGGGGTTTTAACGCCTGAAGCCCGACGCTATTGCAGCCTGAAATACGCTGGAGGGGTGAGGGGTTAACATTGTCCTCTATGGAGATGGTTCACATCTCCACGCCGAACACCGAAACGCCTTTTTTTCAGGCGGCTTCGGCGTTCGGCATAGCCGACAATGTGTAAATCACCCCTCCAGCGAAAACCGCGGTAAAAAACGCTGCGTTTTGTCACGGCACATCGCAGTTAGGCTCCATTCACACCTAATCGCTGTGTTTTGTACCGCTTTTTGCCACAACAAATTGCGGCGGTTTTTACTGCAATTTGCCACGACAAAACGCTGTGTTTTTTACCGCGGTTTTCGCTGGAGGGGTGATTTACACATTGTCGGCTATGCTGAACGCCGAAGCCGCCTAAAAAAAAGGTCAGGGACTTGTTTTGAGCTTCAGGCGTATGGCGTTTCGGCGTGGAGATGTTAACCATCTCCATAGAGGACAATGTTAAATCACCCCTCCAGCGTATTTCAGGCTGCAATAGCGTCGGGCTTCAGGCGTTAAAACGCCTAGGTGTGAATGGAGCCTATAAAACGCCGCAATTTGTCGCGGCAAATCGCGGTACAAAACGCTGCGATTAGGTGTGAATGGAGCCTTACACTTATCAGTTGCAGAAAGGTTTCCAAATACCAAACTAAATTATGAAAAGTAATACAGGTAGAAAAAGCCCAATTCCAATAGCACAGTAGAAGAGGAAACATTATTGTACATTACAGAGCATGGAGGCCAGTAAATTAAATGCGTTTTTGGGGGTCTCAAAAAGATAGATAGATAGATATAGCTGGATTCAGGTAGGGCGGCTCACTTTTGAGGCGGCGTAGCGTATCGCATTTACGATACGCCGCTGTAAGTCAGAGAGGCAAGTGCTGTATTCACAAAGCACTTGCCTCCTAAGTTACGGCGGCGTAGCATAAATGGTCCGGCGTAAGCGCGCCCAATTCAAATGAGGATGAAGGGGGCGTGTTTTATGTAAATTACTCGTGACCCGACGTGATTGACGTTTTTTACGAATGGCGCATGCGCCGTCCGTGGACATATCCCAGTGTGCATTGCTCCAAAGTACGCCGTTCCGACGTGAACGGAAATTACGTCCAGCTCGATTCGCGTACGACTTACGCAAACAACATAAAAAGATAGGCCTGTTCCGACGTCCATACCTTGCATGGGCTGCGCCACCTAGGGAGTAGCTTTATCTTTACGCCGGCGTATCTCTAACGTAAACTGCGTAACTAATTGCGACGGGTGCACGTACGTTTCTGAATCGGCGTATCTAGTCTATTGCATATTCTACGCCGAACTCAATGGAAGCGCCACCTAGCGGCCAGCGAAAATATGCACCCTAAGATGTGATGGCGTAGGAGACTTACGCCGCTCGTATCTTAGCCTAATTTAAGCATATCTGGTTTCCAGAATACGCTTAAATTTGCGACGGCGTAGATTCAGAGTTACGACGGCGTATCTACTGATACGCCGGCGTAAACCTATCTGAATCCACCTAATAGATAGTCCTGCCCACCAGCAGTCATATGAAACCAGGATATCCACACTGCTTCCAAATGTCTATAGCCTGGTGACTTGTAGTGACATACATCTGAGATCTTTGCCTTGCAGGTCTATTATGGACGGGTTTCTCCCTACTGATTAATACACATATGAGCAGAACTGTATGCCCTGCTTAACAGCTTCTTACATTTCCTTTTGTAAAAGCAACTGCATGGGCTCAGAGCGATTTCCTATCATGTCATTTAGCACTTTTATCTACAGAAGATGAGATTAGGTTCCTAACCATGTATGTTCCACATTCATTGGTGCGTAAAAGAAACAGAGAAGGGAAAGCAGAAAAGAGGTTTGAGGAGAAGAGTAAAACTAGCAAGCAGAGAAGGGGGGGGGGGGGAAGAAAGAAAGGAAGGGGGGGGGGGGGAAAGAAAGGAAGGGGGGGGGAGGAGAAAGAAAGGAAGGGGGGGGAGGAGGAGAAAGAAAGGAAGGGGGGGGGAGGAGGAGAAAGAAAGGAAGGGGGGGGGAGGAGGAGAAAGAAAGGAAGGGGGGGGAGGAGAAAGAAAGGAAGCGGGAAGAGGACAAAGGAAGCGGGAAAAGGACAAAGGAAGAGAAGGCCAGGGGAATTAGAAGAAGAAGGCAAAAGGAATTAGAAGGAGAAGGAAGAGAAGGGAAGAAGGGAAGAAGGGAAGAAGGGAAGAAGGGAAGAAGGAAGAGAAGGGAGAAGGGAAGAAGGAAGAGAAGGGAAGAAGGAAAGAGAAGGGAAGAAGGAAAGAGAAGGGAAGAAGGAAAGAGAAGGGAAGAAGGAAAGAGAAGGGAAGAAGGAAAGAGAAGGGAAGAAGGAAGAGAAGGGAAGAAGGAAGAGAAGGGAAGAAGGAAGAGAAGGGAAGAAGGAAGAGGAGAGGGGGGAAAAGGGAGAAGCAAGAAGAGGAGAAAGAAGGTGAGAAGAAAGAGGTGAAGGGGGAAGAAGAAAGGAAGAGGAGAAAGAAGGTGAGAAGAAAGAGGTGAAGGGGGAAGAAGAAAGGAAGAGGAGAAAGGAGGGGACAAAGGAGAGGGGAAGAAGAAAGGAAAAAAGGAATAAGGGAATAAGGAAGAAGGGAAGAAGGAAGAGTTAAAGAGGGGAGAAGAGAGCGAGAGAAAACAAATAGACAAGACGAGAGAGAAGAGATGAGGGGGAAAAGAGGGGAAGAAAAAAAAAAAGGGAAAAACAGGGGAAGCAAAAAAAAGGGAGAAAAAGGAAGAGGGGGGTGAAGGAAGAAAAGAAGAGAAGAGGACCAAGACAGGGAGAGGAGGGGATAAGAAGAAGAGAAGCATAAAAAGGAGAGGCGCAGGAGAAGAAAGTAGAAAGGCGAGTACAGGAGAGGAGGGAAGGGGATAACCTTCCCTTTATTATGTTATTCAGTTCTAAATTGTTTTCTTTGACCTTAAAAAAGGTGACAGGTTCATTTTAATTGCTGAAAACTGGACAGCAGCCACCTGCACACCTCTTCATCCTCATTCCGGAACAGATGGCAACAGCACTTTTGAGCCAATGCCTAAAGATTCCATGGCATCTCACCGAGAACTAAGCAAACAGATAAAACAAAGGTCTGATTCTTCGTTCTCTGAAAGGCACTTATACAATGCACAGGGAAAGTGTCAGCGGGGCAGCCCACGGCGCTCCAATGTTCCCGCTGTGCGCTTGAAGGCATCGTCTCTCCTTCTGGTTTGCAGCTTCTTTCTCAGTATCTGTTGCTTTTAACCCACCCATCATACAAGAGGAAGCGGTAAGCCCGGGGAGTTGCTGGTATACAAACTGAAGGTGTTAAGACAAAACATGAACGGGTGCAGTTCTGCTCAGAGTTATTTTAAGCATAAAAAAAAAAAAAAATGTGTAGATTTATAGCTCCCCAGAGAGCGATGCATGCGGGCATACCGCTGATAGCATGAATGAGATGATAAAGTGGCAGGAGGGACAAGAGGGATGTCTGGGGAACACTCAATCTGCAGTCCATCAAGAAGAGTTAATGTAACGCTGTCACCACAAATTAGCTTCTTCCGGGCTGTAATTAGGAAATATTTATACACACAAACAAAACCGATTTGTAATTTCAACAGACCTCTTTATACTTTACAGTTTTGTCATCATTAGAAAAAGGTATTAAAGCATTAAAAAGGTGAACTTATTCTGTTTGAGCCAATTTATAGGTAGCGAAATAGATGGTAGCTTACAGGAAATGTTGTTTATTCTAGGCATGCACACAAATGTAATCAGATGAATGTAAAAAACATATAAATATTCGATAAAATGTTTTCTACGTGCAGTTTTATTATTACACACTTGCTGATGGGGAGCATTACTTACTTATTTCATGTGCATGCTATGTAATGACTACGCTTTTACGGTTTTGTCATTTTATGGTTGGTGAGGTCAATCAAATTTAAAATTAAACTGGTATTTTTTCCATTACAGTGATAGATAGATAGATAGATAGATAGATAGATATAGGGCCGGATTCAGAAAGAGATACGACGGCGTATCTCCCGATACGACGGCGTATCTCTGAGTTCCGACGGTCGTATCTATGCGACTGATTCATAGAATCAGTTCCGCATAGATCTCCCTAAGATCCGCCAGGTGTAAGTGACTTACACCGTCGGATCTTCGGCTGCAATTCCACGCCGGCCGCTAGGTGGCGCTTCCATATATTTTACACGACAAATATGCAAATGAGGAGTTGCGCCGATTCAGAAACGAACGACCGGCGCTTTTTTTTTACGTCGTTTGCGTTCGGATTTTTCCGGCGTATAGTTACCCCTGCTATATTAGGGGTAGCTAATGTTAAGTATGGCCGTCGTTCCTGCGCCGAGTGTTGAAATTTTTACGTCGTTTGCGCAAGTCGTTTGCGAATACGGATGGACGTAATTTACGTTCACGACGAAAGCAATGATGTCCTTGCGACGTCATTTAGAGCAATGCACACTGGGAGATTTTACGGACGGCGCATGCGCCGTTCGGGTAAAATGTAAAAAACGCGGGGTCAAGGGAAATTTAAAATTTAAATAAAACACGCCCCCTACATCCCCATTTGAATTACGCTGCCTTACGCCGCAACACATACGCTACACCGCTCTAAGGGCGCAAGTTCTTTGTGAATAAAGAACTTGCGCCCAAAGTTAGAGCGGCGTAACGTATCAGAGATACGTTACGCGGGCCGGACAGATACGCCAATGTATCTGAATCCGGCCCATATTCTCTATCTATCTATCTATCTATCTATCTATCTATCTATCTATCTATCTATCTATCTATCTATCTATCTATCTATCTATCTATCTATCTATCTATCTATCTACAGACAACTCCACACCAGCAAAAAAGGAGAAAATATCAAAGTGAATGGCAGTTGTGTGGATGAAATTGGCTTGTTGATGTCAGTGGTCACAGGAGAATGGGCAGACTGGTTTGAGATGATAGAAAGGCAACAGTAATTCAAATAACCACTCGTTACAACCAAGGTATGCAGAATACCATCTTTGAACGCACAACACCTTGAAGCAGGTGGGCTACAGCAGCAGAAGACCACACCAGGTACCACCCCCGTCAACTAAGAACAGGAAACTAAAGCTACAATTTGCACAAAATTGGACAATAGAAGATTGGAAAAAATGTTGCCTGGTCTGATGAGTCCATTTCCGCTGCAGCATTCAATTGGCAGGGTCAGAATTTGCCATAAACATGAAAGCATGGATCCATGCGCCCTTGAAAAGATAGCATCAGCATTTTGATCAGCTTCAATACTTTTGCCAAGGTAATGCCCCCCTAGGAAGCAAGGCCATGACACATATTCCATCTAGAATATGCCCACCGTTCTCCAAGTTGAATGATATTAGGCACATGTCGAACACAAGCCCCCTGGGCCGAATCCGGCCCGCCTGGCAATTTCATGCGTCTCTCCCACTCAGCTTTTTTCAACCAGAACATGGAGAAACACCAATACGGAGATCAGGGCTATGGAGAGAGATGTGTGCAGAGGTG